>NC_050577.1:120957779-121257779 GCF_011100635.1 Trichosurus vulpecula | reverse complement strand
TATATAATAGGCATTGTGCTGGGGGTACAAATAAAAAAGTAAGATGTTCTTGCCCTTGTAGATTTTATATTCTGCTTGGGAGGGGCCGGGGCAAGGGCAGCGGAGGAGATACAACATGTTCACAGATAAGTACAGACAGGGCAAATGTGAAAAATACACAGTGATAGCAACAGAAATGACTGAGGGAATCAGCAAAGATCTTTAAAGAAGCTGCCTTGAAAGGAGTTCAGAGGTCCAAAATAATAGAGAGGACGATCTGGGATCCTTATTAATAAGGCACACTGGTGCAAATGAACAAGCATTCGATTCCAAGAGAGTAGAAAAAATAAGGGGAGAGAGATGACTATAGACTAAAATCATCAGAGATTTTATAAAAATTCTGTAAAAAAAGTCACAATTCAGAAGTTTTGTCTATATGACACCAAACATCCTAATTGACTGACTTTATAACCAAATTGTTTGAATTAACAATAATTCTGAAAAAATATGTGTATGCATATATACGTACATATATATGTACATGTAGGAAGGGGAATTATGAGGAACAAACAAGGTGGGTTGGAGAAAATGATGCATCTAGGGATGGAGTGGTCTTTTGAAATGCCCTAACCATTTACTTGTCAACTTTAAACAAAACCATCTATTTCAGTATTGTTTTTTTTTCGCCCATCACCAATCTGAAAGTCTTTGTCGTTGCTGCTTTGTCATATTTGTGGCAAATATGTAATTTGATCCCTGTAGGATACTCTCTGAATGGAAATTTTCTCCACCAGTGCAGATCAGCAACTCCTTTGGAACTTAAAGTCTTAGAGAATTGCTTGGGACCCTGGTAGACTAAATAACTTTCAAGTTGTCCTACAGTATGTTTCAGAGGCAGGAATCGAACCCACGAATCCAAGGCTAGCTCTTTACCCACTAGACCATGCTGCCATTTACCAATTTGAACAACAGATTATCATTTTTTCAGCCATATGGACAATTTCCTGAATTAACTAGAAGACTGATTGAAAGGCAGAACAAAATAAACACAAAGGCTAAGAAAACCTGCAGGGAGTAGCTGCTCATAAACAGAATTGAGATCTAGATAAAGAGAATACTTATTATTAAGTTCCAAGGGATTAATTTAGTCATCTAAAGTTCTCCTAAATTTTATGGGCTACTTAGAACATAGGAAAGTCTCACTAAAAAATCAAAGTTTTCTGCATCTAGCCAAGATCACCTACAAAGCTATGCTTTTGCCACCACCACCACCCCCAAAAAATAATGGTTTTGTTACTGCCACAGAGATGGGTACAACAGCGTTCTTTTTTTTAACCAAAGCTTATGATTCAGTGTGCCACATGAGCTAAAACCCATCTGTGCCTCTATTTCTGCATCCCCATCACTGGCAAGTCGTAAGGAAGAATGAAATAATTCCACTCCCATCCTCTGATCAGCTGCTAATAGCAGTGGTGGGACAGGTGCCATAAACATACTTAAATGTCTCAGATCGATGAATCCCAGATTTGAGCTACATGGCCATTTCAGGAATTCACAATTTGGACTACTTATCATCCTTCAAATCAATATGCTTCCGAAAACCCAAGATCTGAGAAGTCACATTTGCAAAACTCACTCTACATGAAGCACAGGAAATTTATATCAAAGTCATCCTATCTTTCAGAGCAAGAAATAGAATACTACAATAGAGTGATTACCTTGTAAGGGAACATGAAGGATTTCTTATCAGCCCTTATAAAAGGTACATGAGAGCACAGACCTCAAGCTAAAAAGGGACCTCAGGGGTCAACTAGGCCAACTCTCCTTTTACAGATTAGAAAATTAAGGCCTTATGAGATTAAATGATTTGCATCACACAAGAAGGAAGCATTAGAAGTTGAACTTGAACCCAAGGCTTCTGACTCTAGAGCCATTGTTCTTTCATTTTTTTTTCTTTTCTTTCTTTTTTTGGGTGGGGGCGGGGAGGCAATGGGGTTAAGTGACTTGCCAGGGTCAAATAGTTAGTGTCTGAGGCCAAATATGAACTCGGGTCCTCCTGACTCCAGGAAGAGTCAGGGCACATGGCCAGGGCTGGTGCTCTGTCCACTGCACCACCTAGCTGCCCCCCACTGTTCTTTCCAATGTACTATGCTTCCACTGTACAAGGAGAACAAGCACTGGAAAATTTACATTTATTGCTTTTGTCAGACTAGGAATTTAATTGGTCTGCTGGTATATAAAGTGCTTCTGCAACTCATTGGTAATTTACAGACATATCTGGAACACTGGCAGGATAAGTGATGTGCCATCATCACACATGTGATGTGCTGTAGGCAGGCCTCAAACCCAGGTCTCCTTGGCTGTCAGCTATGCCAATGCTGTCTATCATTTTATACAATGCTTTACAATTCACAAAGTGTTTTCTTCGCAAGTATCCAGTGTTGGTAGCAATCCTTTGAGGAAGGAGAAACTTAATTGGAAAATCAATCAGAAATTAAAATAAAGTATCTAGAAAGGGTGATGTAAGTTAATGAGAAAATGGTATTTGATTAGTGTGCACATGCATATACACACGCACACACACACACAGACACTCACATGGAGAGTAACGAATGAGTGGTGTAGAGTGGAAAAATTTACGAGGCAGGGAATCAGAAGACCCAATGTCACTTTGAGCAAGCTTCTTCCCTTCCTTGGTCCTAAGTCTCCTCACATGTAAAATAGGGGTTTCCACTAGGTAATAAAAGCAGTACACATTTTTAGAGTGCTCTAAGTAATTCCCAAACAACACTCCTATGAGAGAGGTAATGCAAGAGGCCTCATCTCCATGTTAAGATGAGAAAACGAAGAGAATAACTGATTTGCCAGAATCACACATCTTGAGTGTCTTCCATATCTAAAATTCTATAATACTAACTTTTTGGAAATAAAAGTTTGCATAAAGCAAGAAATACTTGCCCAACAATAGCAGAGGACAAGAATCTTAGCAGAACAAGGGAAAGAGATAAGGGATCTATGACTGTAAACCAATCAATTGTTGATTAAGCATATACAGCACTAGGGGGCAAGGACAGAAAGATAGAGACCTGCTCTCAAAGGGCTTATATTCTATAGTGTGGGTGCTAGGAAATCAATTATACTGAATATACACAGTTATCAAAATATTTTTAAAACAAGTTTGCAGATCCTAGGGTAAGAACCCCTGGAGGAGACATGTATATACACATGTAAGTATATAAAATACATACACACACATGCATACACACACAATGAGAAGCAGTTTTGTTAATTTGCTAAAGAGTTGACCTCCAAGGCAAGAAGACTTGAGTTCAAGTCCCTGACTTGAATATGTGACATATACTGGTTGTGTGACCCTGGGTAAATCATTTCTATTCTTGGTTTTCCAAGCAATGTTCTAAGACTACAAATTGAACCTAAGGTGCTGACCTGCATTAGTATACGGAATTTCCTTATTAGAAGTCCCCTATGCCAATGAAATCACAGGCTCAAGTTACCAAAAAAAAAATAATACTATAAAAGTCCCCTGAGTTACTTGCTATTGCCTACATAGCACACTACATCTCTTTTCCCAACTTCTTGACTTTGTAGAGGTGGTTCCCAATGTCTGGAATGCACTCTGTACTCACCTCTTCCTCTTAGAATTAAGGGCCACTCAAAGTGCCACTGCCTCCTCCCCGCTCAAGAGAAAAAAAAGTCTTTCCTATTTTGCTCAGTTGTTAGATCTCTCTCTCCCTGGATATTACTCTGTAATTACTTATCCATATGTTTATCTTATCTTTACCTTCCATGTTCCCCAGTAGATAGTGAGCTACTTGGGGGTGGAAATGGTTTCATCCTGTCTTTGTATCCCCAATACCTACCATATTGCCTTTCACAGACAGAGCTAACCAAATGCTATTAAACAGATTTAAAAAAAAGGAGAGGAAGGGAAAGGCTGGGAGACTGAGAGCTGAACAGGGGCAATAAGAAATTTGCTTGTTCTTAAAAGTAATACCTACCGAATATCATAGAAAGTAGAAAATCTGAAAGAAACAATATACAGCTACCTATTTGCACATATATATGTATGTATAGTTCTAGCTATGATGGTGCTATGAGAAAGGCCTTTAATAACACTAAATTCATTGTAACTACATATGTACATTTCAATGAAACAAAACATGGTCACTACCTATGCACCAAATGCCTTCACTACTTCACCAAATTAAGGTTCTCAGTTAATCAAATCCAGTTCCTTTTTATTCACCTTGTCAGACATGTGTAGCAGAAGTCTTTGATCTCCAGGTTTTAGAATATTCTCTGTTATAAAACTTTATGGATTTTGAAAATAGGATGCAAGGAAGTGCTCATCATGGTTGAAACCAAGTAATAGAGAAGAGGAAAAACTAACCATATCCTTTTAATTATTTGGATGAATTTATCAGCAGCGAATCAAATGGAAAACTATAAAAGAAAATAAAGAACAGGTACGCTCTCTGCACCAATATCCTTGACAAGATGGATTCTTTTTAAATCTCTCAGGAAGCAGAAGTAAAATAACACTTTTACCTGATGTAATTGGTTCTTTAGTACTGCTTAAGCAAAATTTATTCTAGGGTTTGAATAAGTGTAATCACACCCTTTGCAATAATATTTTCACCTGCTCATGTGGTGCACAATTGGGACTTGCCAGCAAAGTGCATGGCAGGATTAAAGTGTGTGAGTTTCTCAGCTCAAAGTGGACCCTGTGTGTTACTTCTTTCACTTGAGCTCTGAAAATGTTATCGTTAACCTACATGTATTAGGGGGATACAATACTTTCTTTTCTGGGAGTTAATGTATAGATTTTCTAACTCCAAATACTTTGTCTTTTTTTTTTTTTTCAATCTAATCAGGAGGGTGGGGAAAGGGATGTAAGTCAAGGGAACTGAAGGGGGGGAAAAAGATTTATGAATTTGTTTGCTTTTGTTTGGGGATTATAGAAACTAGCATAAAGTCTCAAAAGCAAAAGGATCAGGAAAGAAGCTTCTAAGTCTCAGAGAGAGATAACCAGTTCTAAAATGCTATGATTCTACCATTATATTACTTTTAATGCACTAAAGACTAGTTTGGTTCTAGCAAGACAAAGGTAAAGTCTTGGAATCTTCTTTAGGCATGAGTTAACTTGAGATATAGCCCAGAAGAGCATCCATTAACTGAAGATCTGCCCTTCAAACAGGCTACGTTGTGGAATGCCCATGAAGACACACAGATAGAAAGACAGTCAGACTTACACATCTAGCTTTGTGATAATAAGCATCCCTCCTCTATCAATGAGTATAAAACTTGGCTCTCAATGTTTCTTTTCAGCCCAAATCCCAGCCTGATCCTTGAAGACTTTAACATACAAGATGGCTTCCCTCAAACACCCTGGCCCAAGGGTGGGAAACCTGTGGCAATTTGTTCTGCAAAATTTGGATTCAGTCAAAAGGCCACACTTGAGGACCAAGAAGGCCACATGTGTCCTTAAGGCTGCAGCTTCCCTGCCTCTGCCCTAGCATTTCAATTCAGCAACCTCCTTAATACCCATGCTCTGCATCTTTACCTCAGTCACTCACAGTAGCTTAGATTCCCTGTATCTTACCATCACCCCAAATTGTGCCACATTTGTGATCTTGAGGCAGTTAGATGGTACAGTGGACATAGCACTGGACCTAGAGTCAAGAAGACCTGAGTTCAAATATGGCCTCAGATACTATGTGACCCTAAGAAAGTCACTTAATCTCTGCTTCAATCAATAAACATATATTAAGCTCCTACTAAGTGCTAAGCACTGTGCTAAACATTGAGGATTAAAAAAAGGAAAAATATAGACCTAGCCCTCGAGGAGCTTACAATCTAATGGAGGAGACAACATGCAAACAATATATACAAAGCAAGATATATGCAGGATAAATAGGAAATCATTAATAGCACCTACCTCGGAAGGCTATTTTGAAGATCAAATGAGATAATATTTGTGAAAGTGCTTAGTACAGTATAGCTGCTATCTATACAGTGTAGTCTCTGCCCTGAACTCCAGTCTCATATCATTAACTGTCTATTCTACAACGTAACTTGATTCCCCAGCATCTCAAACCGATATCTAAAACAGAATACTTCTTCCTCCATGAAGCCTCAGTTATCTATTTCTTTTGTGTGCAACAGCATTCCCAGTTCCCAGCTTCATAACTTCATACATATCCTTTATGTTTCCTTCTTTCTCATCCACCTTATCCAATCAATTGCTAAGTCTTGATTCAGCCTTCACAACATCTTTCATGTTTTGTCATCTTGATTCAGTACCTCATCAGCTGTCATCTGGATGGCTGCAATACCCTCTTAATTTGTGTCCATAATTCCAGCATCTTCTCCAACCCACCATCCTCCAAACAACAGTCAAAATAATAAGGCACAGGTGACCAAGTCCAATCCTTCACCTCTACCCTTGTTTAGAGATCAATAAATGGAAGCCAAAAGAAGCAAAAAAACAATGACCTAATGCCAAACCTCTAGTGAATGGCAGAGCCAGGACTTAAACCCAGAAGATTCCAAGTCCAGTGTACGTTCTCTCATGTCACACAACTTAATTTCGCAGGATGATGAGAGGCAAGGGGTTTGTACATCTTCAGAAACTACATAAGTGAGCTAGTATTATTAAAAATTAAAAGAATAAAAACTTTTCAATAAACGGAAGCAACTGTGCTAGCTTACCCATTGATATTAACAAAACTAACATCGATGTTCACTAACTAAGCTAACAAACACTGTAGGATTAGTATTGCTGGGGGTTAGGACAAAAGTGAACCATATTTTGTGGAGGATTTTAAATGCTAAGGAATTTGGACTTTATTCTGTTTAAGTAATAGGGAACTTGTGAAAGTTATTGAGCAAAAAGTGTGCCGTTAGGAACACTAGAACCAACAGAACCATTAGGAAGATTAATTTGGTATTGAGGTGTCTTATGAATCAGAGCAAAAAAGAGCCTAGAATTAGGGATCCCAGGAAAAAGAAGATTGTTGCAATGGTCCAGACAAGATGCAGTAAAACTTTAAAATATGTAGTCAAAGTGGGAATGGAGAGAAGAGGAGAGATGTTTGTGGGGGATGGGGAAGACCTTAAAATGCCAGACCTAAGCAACCAATTGATTATAGGTCAGGAGAAATGAGGAATCAAAGATGGCACTGACATTTAACGAAGATTCTTATTTAAGTGGAAACTTCTGCCCCTTTTAAGGGTTGTTGAGGCAATATCAACATAGCTCTCAAATGAAATGGTATTATGGAGGGGTTTTTTTGTTTGTTTATTTGACTGTGATTGAGTAGATTCCTAGGGAATTAGACCAACAACATGTCTAGAAGAACTAAAAATATAAACTGATTGCCTCTGAGACGTTCAAATGCTTCACCTGAGCAGAATGCATAAGAAAAGAAACCTTTAATTGGGAAAATTCTTATGCCAAGAGATGGAATTAACCTTGGGAACCATTGTTTCACATTGGGATTGAAATGCCTGTGGATAGAAAAAAAGAAAATGAAAGTATCAAGCCATTGAATTAAATCTATTACAGAATTAGTAACTAACCAAGATAGTAAAGTAAAAGGTTGCATTCTTAATATCCATTAGATATAGAGGCTCAATGCTGCAGACGTGATGTATTTGGATCACTGCAGAGTGCTTTACCTGAATCAAGCAGCAATGGCCAATCAAAATGCAACAAGTATAAGAATCTAGATACCAATGTCACCATCCCTTAGCTAAAAGTAAAGTGGCCTTTATACTTGTAATGGAAAAAAAAGTTATTTTTAACAACCAGCAACATCTGAGGTGCTGTAAGCATTAAAGACCCTGTTACTCCCTGAAGGCACTGACCTCTCTCCCCTCTCCATCTCTACTCCATTAAACTTCGTGAAAGAATAGTCTGTATACTCAGGGACATTACTTCCTCACCACCCACTTAACACTTTATTCTTTGTGATCTGGTATCTACCTCCCAAAAATTCCCTCTCAAAAAATCACCAATGACCATTTAATTGTTAAGCCCAGTAGTCTTTTGTCACATCTAATACTTCTTCTCTGCAGTATTTGATTTCTGTTAGTTGTGCCTGCATGCACATTCTCTCTCTCTCTCTCTCTCTCTCTCTCTCTCTCTCTCTCTCTCTCTCACACACACACACACACACACTTTGAAACTCTCTGTTCCAGTTTCTTCAGTGATAATTCTTGACTTTGTTCTCCTATCTTTCTGACCCTTCCTCCTCTGCATTTTTTGGTGGCTCATCTTTTTTCTACTTAAAGGCTAGCATTCCTAAGTTGTCTATTCTGATTCTTCTATTTGCTCTATATATTCTCTTCCTAAGTGGTTTCACTCACTCCCATGGATTCATATAAGTGGATGACTCCTAAATCTTTGTCTGACTTGTCTCTCTTCTGACTTGTGGACCAACATGCATTATAGTCTCCTGGATAATCGTAACGCCAACGTGATACTCACAGTGACTATGGCTGCTATGAATATGCTGGCATAGTCCTGAATCACAAAATATAACAGATTCTCTTCACTGAAGGCAGAACCAAAACATTTATTCAAACACCAGAAAGCCAAATCCATCATAGCAACAAAGAAATATATACACATTAGCAATGCAGAGGGCGCCGACAACCCCAAGCCTTGCCTCCCTCGGGCCTTCCCACAAACCAAGCTCCCTTAGGCAAAGTGCCCCTCTGTGACCCATGCTAGCTGATGCTCTTTCTGCCTCCCCTCTTTCTCCCCCAAAGCTGCAACAATCTCTGACTCCCTGCTCCACCCCTTCAAAATCCTTCCACCGCAGGCTCATGTGACTCAGGCTTCCATGTGACCCAGACATGTCGCATGAGCCTATTAATGGATGGGAAAGATTTTCCCATTTACATTACCATTACAATAATGTTTCTCTAAAAGAAGATAACTGAAAGTACCATCAGTACCTCAAATGTAACAACTAATATAGTCTTACTCCAAATCTTGTTTCCTTTTTAATTTCCACAATACTTTCAGAGTTCTGAGCTTAAAATATTAGAGTCATCTTTGATTCTTCCTTCTTTTCTAACCTTTCTAACCTATCATTTAGGTCTTTCATTTTCAACCCCAACTCCCTCCAATTCTCTTATATATCCCCTTCTCTCCGTTCTTCTTCCACCACTAGAACTCACATCGGTTACATAGTGATCTCCATGGGAACAGGGGCTGTCTTTTGTTTTTCATTATATCCCTAGTCCTTAACACAGTGCCTAAAATAGAATAGGTGCTTAATATATATTTGTTGACTGACTGGTTGACTGTATTTCTACTTTCACTGTCACTTGCCTAAACTTTTGAATCAACCATTCAAGTACTTAAAGTATCCTCCATGTGCCAGACATTCACTGTGTTAGGGATGGATGACACAAAGACAAAAATAAATAGCCCCTTCCTTCAAGGAGCTTCAGTTAGGTGAAACACCATGTACACATATAAATTAATACAAAATACTTGCAAAGTTAAAACAAGTTAATGGTGGGGGGAGGGGGGGTGGGATTGAGTAGGGTGTATTATTGGCTCTCAGGGAATGAGAAAAGCCCTCACATTGGAGGTAGACCTTGAGCTGTCTTTTACATGAGGAGAGAGTCAAATTCTGAGAGTCAAATCTGAGAACAAAGATCCAGAGACAGATGAAATGTCATATACGAGTAAGAGCTTGGTTTGGCAAGAGCACAGAGTCTTCAAAGGGTGGAAATGGACACTGCTTGGAAAGATAGGCTGAAGCGAAATTGTGAAAGGCTTTAACAGAGGATTTTGCATTTCATCTTAGAGGTGATAGAGTCCCTGGAGGTTTTTGAGCAGGAGAATGACATCAAAACTGTGCTCTAGGAATATCACTCTATCAGTGTATGAGAGATGGACTGGATAGGGCAGAAACTCGATGCAGAAAGATCAGTTAGGAGATCACAGACAGCTCTGCTCCCAAGGAGCTCACAATCAATAGTTCAAGAGAGAGGAAACAATGTCCGGGACTAGGGTAGTGGCCATGTGAGGAGAAATAAGAGAACAAATGATGCCAGAGATGTTATAGAGATAAAATTGACAAGACTTGGTAACTACTAGGATACTGGGAGTGAGGGGGACTGGAAAAGAGGAAAAATTCAATGCTGACTGAGATTATAAATCTGAATGACTGGAAGGCCAGGGGTGACTTTTACATCTAGAAATCAGACAACTGAGAAACAGGGTGAGTTTGGAGGGAAGGGCAATGAGCTCCATTTTGGTCATGTGGAATTTGAGGTGTCTAAGGGGACAGTGAGCAAGTGATGATGTGAGTTTGAAAACAGCTAGGTGCTCCAATGGAGAGATCACCAAACCTGAAGTCAAGAAGACTTGAATTTAAATCCAACTCCAGATACTTACTGGATAGATGATCCTGTCAAGTCACAATCTCTGTTTGCCTCAGTTTCCTGAGCTGCAAAATGGGGATAATAATAGTTCCCCCCCCCAGGGTTGTTTGGAATCTCAAATGACATAAGGAAGGGAAGGAAAGAGAAAGAGAAAGGAAAAATGAAAAGAAGAAGGAAAGGGAATGGTAGAAAAGGGAAGAGAACGGGGAGGCGGGATTGCAGAGCCTTGGTGCACAACCCACAGTTGAGGAGTATGATCTGTATGATGATTGCCCCACTCAGAAAGCAAGGGAAAAAAAATCCTGTTGCAAACATGTGTGGCCAACCAAAAAGAATACACACAAAATTTTGAACTTAGAGTCAAGAAGAACTATATTTATACAAGCTATGACTATGAGAAAGTTATTTCTGAACTAAGCCTCATCTGTAAAATAAGGTGGTTGGACTAGATGACCACTAAGGTCCCTTCCAGTTCTCAATAGAGAGACAATGATTCCATATCTGTAATAAGGATTTTGTTTCTCTTGCTTTCTCAATGGAAAATGGGAGGGCTGGGGTGAGGGTAGGTAGAAGAGGAGGGACAGAGAGATCTTCAGAAAAATAAAATAAAATTGAATAAAAATGAGCAATAAAAAGATCTGATCCACTTCAGCACAACGTCTCTAACTCAGTGTAATTAGTCTTAGTCACCTAGGGCACTGGGAGGGCAAGTGACTTCTCTATAATAACAGAGGCAGAGCTTGAAGCAGTCTTCCTGACTCCAAACCCAGCCTTCTATCCATTGTGCTACACTGCCACCTATGCCCTTCCTATGAAAGGAAACACTTCTCCCCTCCTATGCCTCTTTGTATCTATAGATAATTGCTTTACACACATGGAAGTAGAGGATATGTTTATAACCTCAGGGGGTGTAATTCAGGCAGGAAGAATCCATTCTACCCAAGAGCTTTTGCGTGAGTGGAAATTACCCTGCAGAAATTTATGAAGGAATAAATTGTTATCCTTTTGTCATTTTGCAGTTAGGATCAGTTTTCATTCCTATGCTTCGATAACATTGGGGATCATTGAGTGCTTAATGTCTTTTCCAAAGTTTCTTTTCCCCCCTCTCCCTAACTCAGAGAACTATTATTTAACAAATCACAGGAATTTATAGCAAATTTTCAAATTGCGTCTTTGAGCATTGAGAGTCAGGTCAATAACCCTTCTCATTTGGAAATGTATTAGATGAAATGCAACCTTCTTTTTTCATCACAGAAACATATTAGTGAGACAAGTTTTTAGGATTTCTAACAATAGTTTTCAAAATAATTACATCTCTAAAAAAATAGTATATTATGCTGATAAATACTTGACACATTTTAAGTGTTAAAATATCAAATTCAGGCTGATAGCTAACTGAATAGTTAGAGTAAAATAAAATGACAAACTCATATTGTACCAAAAGTTTCATGGGCACTTATTTCCACAAAACAGGGGGTGCTTTAAAGAATATTATTAATTGTAATAGAAGGAAATCAGATCTCCAAGAGAAGTTTGTGTTATTGCTTTATTGATGCAATGTAGATTTAAAAAAAAAACATAGTATGTGATATTTGAATAATGATGGAAGCCACTGGAAATGTATTACATAGTGTCTCCCAAAAGTCTTATTGCAATTTTAAGTTTTAATAGCTGAAATAGCTATTTTTTTATAGCTTAAAACTGCACTAAGATGTTTGAGACATCTCTCAAGTAACTTAACATACCTAAGTTTTTTTTTTACCTGTGTGTTGGTAATGTTTGACTTCTTTGAACTTTAGTTTACTTCTCTCTGTCAAATCAGAATGATCATAGCTGTAATATCTCTAACTCTTGGGTTTGTTTGGAGTTTCAAAGGACAGAAGGAATGTAAAGTATTTTGCATCTTAAAGCATCATACAAACGTCTACTATTTTGAATAGAGCAGAGAAGATAAGGTTTGTAGTCAAATATTGTAATGCAGAGTACAAGATCAGGGTGAAGCTGTGCACTAGGCCTAGAGTCAGGAAGGGCTGAACTTGACTACAAGCTGTGTGAGCCTGAGTAACTCTACCTCTGTTTCCTCATGGGTAAAATGGGGATAATAATAGCATGTTTCTCACAGGATTTTTGGAAGGATCAAATCACAAGAGATTCAAATGATTTGTCAACCTTAAATAAACCATTACATGTGTGACCTACATTGGTGAAGGAAGGCCCCACAGTGACAGTTTTCTATATGAAGGAAATAACCAGTCCAGACTAGAATCACCATTCCTATCGTTATCCCAGGAAGTTCAATCATGACAACGTAATGCCCATTACATCCCTACTTTATAAAGATCATGCCCCAGATATCATTAGGAATCAAAACAAAATTTGTTTATGATTATGGGCAAGTCATTACATACCTCCAGCCCTCTGTTTCCACATCTCTAAAATGCTGGGATGAGAAGAGATGGTGCCTAAGGTCCTTGATAGCACTACCCTTCTGGGATTCCATGAAAGTTCATAGGAAACTTAGAGATCGTCTGCTAGAAACCTTTCTTTCTTGGTAAGACCCAGTAGATATTGATAGTGAAGGCAGGGTTCAAACCAGATCTCCTGGCTTCAAGTTCAGCCTTGAACAAAAAACTCCATTTCCCAACTTTGGGAATTTTCTCTGGCTGATTGTCCCCCATGCCTGGAATGCCCTCCCTCTTCATCTCTGCTTCCTTGGTTCCCTGGTTTCCTTCAAGTTCCGGCTAAAATTCTACCTTCTACAAGAAGACTTTATTGATCCCCTTTCATTCTAGTGCCTTCCCTCTGTTGATTGTTTCCAATGTACTCTGTATGTCTTTTTTCAGGATAATTATTTGGATGTTATCCTGCTCCATTAGACTGTGAGCTCCTTGAAAACAGGGTTAGAAGTCTTTTGTCCTTATATTCCCAGCACTCAGCATGGTGCCTGGTACATAGTAGGTGCATGTTTAGTGCACACGGTAGACAATGTTCATCGACTATTTCCACCATTTGTACACTGCCCTTCAATATAGCCTGCCTTGTACTTTACTTTGAATGAATTAAATAAATCTACTCTGGGAAATGGAACTTCATGTAAAATACAAATAAATCATGCCAGGATACATGAGGGAAGAGAAGGAGCAGAAGGTGAATTTAAAGCCTTAAAGAAAAAGACTAGAGGAAACAAGAAACAAAAGTTAGAGTAATGAATCCTGCATTAATTATTAAAAATTCACATTTATAGAGCATTTTAAGGTATCTGAAGCTCTCTTTTCTCAACAGCCTCAAGGTTGTTGTAAGGATCAGATGAGATAACAGATTTAAAGCACTTTTCAAATTTTAATGTGCTGTATTTTTATAGGTAGTTATTATTATTGTTAGATCATTATTAGCCAGTAAATGTTGAAATAAGGACTTTAACACTGGCCTTCTTGAATGGAAGCTGAGTACTTTTTCACTAGCCTCATATTGCCCCCTTTTTATCACTGTACGCCACTCATCACACTCTACTGAGCCCTCTTTAATGCTATCTTTTAAAAAAAGTTCTTTTGATTTTATCCAAATTTTCTACATTTACTTATCACTTTTCTACATGTAAGAAATCCATCCTCGTGGTAAAGAACAACCAAGGCAGGGGGAGGGGGAACCGTTCAGCAAAAGAGCCACAGATAACGTACAGGAGCTTAGAGTATAATTTATCAACAGTCCTTCCCCATACCATCTGCTAGTCCCTCTCCAGGAAATGAAAATGGGAAAAAATGACAGGTTACACTTAAGACTAGTGCGGGAGAGAATGAATGTCATCGTATTCTGGCTCATGTTTTGGTGGCTTTATTTTTAGTTACTCACATCTCTCTCAATGCAAAATGCCCCAAAACAGTCTATCCATCTTCCTCTTTCTGCCTCATATTCTTCTTCTCTTTCTTCCCTTCTTTTTTTCCTTTCTAGGTATTACCTTCCTCTCCCTGGAAACCCAAGGGTAATAGGTAGAGGATGGGAGAAAGAGAGGAGGATTCAATTAACCTAGGGCAATGGAAAGAGTGCTAGATGGAGATTCAAAGGATATAGGTTCAACTAACTCATCATTCAACAAACATCTATTAAGCACTTTCTGTGTGCCAAGAACTACTTTTTAACTGGGGATATAAAAAGAGACAAATACACAGTCCTTACTCTCAAGGAGCTCACATTCTAATTAGAGAGACAACATGCAAACAACTACATAGAAGAGCTACACGATGTAAATGAGAGGTAACCTCAGAGGGAAGGCACTCTGAGAAAGGCATTCCAGGGATGGTTTCTTGTAAAAGGTGGGATTTTGGCCAATTCTTGAAGGAAGCCAGGAGGCAGGAATGAGGGGGATGTAGAATAGTTCATGAGAAGGCATGAAACCAGGAGATGGAGTGTTCTCTGTCCTGGATCCTCATATTTTCTCCCTTTATACCATTATACTTGGTGATTTCATCACCTCCATTGGTCTATGTAGATGATTCCCAAGTAAACTTGTTTGGCCTTAATTTCACCCATGACCTCAGACTTACATCTCTAACTGTCTTTTAGGCATCTTTTACTGTATGTCCCAAAGGCATTTCAAACATACATCCAAAACTGAACTCATTATCTCCCCCCCCATATCTTTCCTTCTTAACCTCCTTATTACTGTTAAGAGTATTACCATTTTCCCAGATAACCAGGCTCCCAACCTCAGTTTCCCCCTTGGCTGCTCATTCTCTCTTACTTTTCCTATCCAATCAGCAATCAAGTCCTATCATTTCCATCTTTGTAACATCTCACATATATGCCCCCTTCTCTCTGCTGACATGGCTGCTACCCTAGTATATGCCTTTATCGTCTAACTCTTGGACTATTGTAATAGTCTGCTGGTTGATCTTCCAGCCACAAGTCTCTCCCCATTCTAATCCATCCTCATTGGAGCTATCAAATTGTTCTTAAAATACAGGTCTGACCCTGTCCACTCCCATCAACAAACTCAAATGGCTTTCTACCTCCCAGTTCAAATATAATATCTTCTGTATGGCATTCAAAGAAGCAAATATGTGGCTTGGTGGATAGACTACTGGACTTGCAGTCAGGAAGACCTGAGTTTAAATTCAGCCTCAGAAACTTCCTAGCTGTGTGACCTTGGGCAGTTCAGTTAATCTGTTTGCCACTGGAGAAAGAATGGCAAACCATGCCATTATCTTTACCAAGAAAACACTGTGGGGTCACAAACAATCAGACACAACCAAAACAACTAAACAACAAACACGGCTTTCAAAGCCTTTCATAACCTGGCCTCTTTCTACCTTCCAAGTCTTCTTATACCTTATTCCCATCTATATACTCTGCAAACAAGCAAGATTGGCTGTCTTGCTATTCCTTGCATGAGACAATAGATCTCCTGTCTCAGCATTTTCATTAGCTGTCCCCCATGCCTAGAATGTTCTTCCTCCCCATGTATGCCTCCTAGCTTCCTTCAAGTCTCAGCAAAAGCCCCACCTACTGCAAGAAGTTTTTTTTTTCCCAGTCCTCCTTAATCATGTCTGCCCCCAGATAGATAGATAGATAAACAGATGGTTAGATTGACAGGCAGGCAGATAGATAAATGTTACATACATATGCATATCTGTGTAAGGTATATGTGTGTGTGTGTGTGTGTGTGTATACATGCATATCTTTTTTGTATTTGTTTTTTTATTTTTTGTCTTTTTACCCCCAACATTTAGAACATCACCTGGCAATTATTAGGCACTTAATAAATGCTAGTTGACTGCCTGACTAGGGAAGATAAAGAAAGCCAGTATCACTGAACCACAGAGTACATGGAAGGGAGAAAAGTATAAAAATCCTGGAAAAGTAGGAAAAGACCACATTTTAAAGAGCTTTAAAAACAAAAAAAGGTTTCATATTTGATCCTAGAGATAATGGGGAGCAACTGGAGTTTACTGAAGAGCAGTTTGACTTGGTTGTCAGAACTGAGCTTTAGGAAAAACCACTCTGGCAGTTTAGTGGAGGATATACTAGAGTGTGGAAATCCTTGAGGCAGGGAGACCAAACAGAATATAACCAGGATATGTACCAGGGTAGTGGCAGTGTGAATAGAGAGAAGGGGACATAAATAAGAAATGTTATGAAGGTAGACTTGATGAAATTTGGCAACATAATGAATAGGTGGCATGAGCTTGAATGAGGCTAAGGATGACACCAAGGTTAAGAGCCCAGATAATTGGGAGGATGGCGGTTTCCTAGAAATAATAAGGAAGTTTGAGAGAAAGCGGGGCGGGGGGGGGGGGGGAGGAAGTTCAGAAAAGATAATGAGTTCTGTCTCAAGCATGTTGAATTTGAGATGTCTACCAGACATCCAGTTTAAGATGTCCAATAGGCAGTCAGTGATGCAAGACTAGAGGTGAGGACAAAAATTAGGCCTTGATAAAGAATTCTGAGAATCATCTGCATAGAGATTAAAATTGAATCCATGGGAGTGGATGAGATCATCAAGTGAGATAATACAGAGGAAGAGAAATGAATGCCAAGAACATAGCCTTGGAAGATACCTATGGTTGGTGGATGTGACCTGGTAGAAGGTCCATCATAGAAGATATAAAAGCAATGTTTAGTCCAGTAAGAAGAGAATGAGGCAAGATCCACGACATGAAAACCTAAAGGACCAGAGAGTATCCAAGAGAAGAGTGTGATCAACAGTGTTGAAAAGCTACAGAGACGTCCAGGAGGAAGACTGAGTATAGGTTATTGAATCTGGAAATTAAGAAATCACTGATAACTTTGGAGAGAGCAGTTTCATTTTAATGAGGTCATTAGCCAGACTGTAGAGAGTTTAAAAGTGAATGAGAGGAGAGCAAATAGAGGTACAGATCATAGATGAATTTCCCAAGATGTTAACCAGAAAGGGTAAAAATCAAGTGAAGTTATTTTTAAGGATGAGGGAGCTATAGATGTGTTTATAGGAAACAGGGAAGCAGCCAATAGAGATTAGTGAGATTACTAAGAGTTTGGGCATGATAAAAATGATAATCCTAGAAAAAAAAAGATGAAATGGGATGCCTCTAGAGGGATTTGCCTAGGCAATCAAAAGGACTACCTCTTCCTGCAAGATAAGGATGAAGTAAAAGATGAGGGCAGAGATATAAAGAGGAAGGAAGAAAAGAGAGCTCTGAACTAGTAGACTGTCCCTGACCTCAAGTAGCTTAAATTGTAATGGATAAAAAAAATTGAAAAGGGAGTTGGGAAGAAGGTTCCTAGGCAGGGTACATTAGTCTAGATTATCAAGAGCCAGAAAAGGAATGAAGGAGTGAGCTTAATATTTGTGGTTCTGATAGGAACTCACCAATTAGAAGAGGAGGCCCCAGTAGTGGAGAAACGTCCCATGGTGAGGTCATAAGGGCCTAAATAAAATTGTGTTGGACCCAGTTAACATTGATTTTCTTCCACTCTACTCAGCAGTACATGAAAAGGAGTGAAGGCAGTGAATGATGGAAGCAAATCTAAGGCTAGAGCTTAGCAAAGTATGATTGACAATACCATAAAGGACTTAAGGGTAGATGATGGAGATAGGGAAGAAGATATCATGAGTACAATGTTGAAGACCTGAGAAAAAAATGAGGGACAGAGGGATTAAGGTCACAATGAGAACTAAGAACAGAGTTAAGGGTTGAAAGGCAGTAGGAGAGGTGGAATGACAACAGATTGTGATCAGGTAAGGAAATTTCATGAATGTGGAAGTGGAACACCTGTAGGTGATGGCAAGATCAAGTGTATGACCATCTGTGTGTGTTGCTGAGGTGAAGCGGGGGAAGCAGGTCATAAGAAATGAGTTAGTTGAGGAATTGGGAGATTAGGGTGTTTGGGGTAATATCAATATGCACACTGAAGTCCCCCAGCATGAAGGCAGGGGTTGGGATCAAAGGTTAAGTTTTAGTTCTACCACTGTGTAACCTTGGCCAAATCATTTAAAGTCTCTGGCCCTCAATCTCATCACCAAAAAAGTGAAAAATTTGAATTAGACAACCACTAAGAGACCTCTCAGCTCTAAATCTATCATCCCATTACACCTCTTTCATATGAAAAGCACCACAGCATGGTAGGCTTGAGGAGGGAATTGCTGGGATTCTTTTCTTTCCCCTCCACATCAAGCCTAACAGTACAGCCACAGCAAAATACACAGTTTTCTGACCCCAAATGAACACCTGGGCATCTGAGACCCCAAGAAAAGTGAGAATAGAGTGAAGAGCAGCAGGGGAACATCATCCTGACCTTGATTCCATCAATTGCATAGATGCATCAACTCTACCTAGCTTGGCATAGTGGGGGTTTTTTTGTTAATGCATTTTCAAAAAAATCTAATGACAGATACATTTATTTGTTCAAGGGCAAAAAAAGTCATGCCTGCTTCCTCTTGTAAGTACAAAATGCAGGGAAAATGAGTATTGACTAAACAGTAAATAATAAAAACAATATGGTATCCCATGTTGTCAGTGTTTAAAAGCAAAAACTTTCCCTCATACCCACCCCACCCTCATTCAAGCAAAAAGAAAACCTCTATCAATAAATTGCCTTCAGGGTGAACTCTGGAATTTGTAAGTTCTGTTGCAATGAAGTTTTGAAAAATATGTCATTGTAACAAAATAAACATGACCTTATCTGAGTACAACATGTCACCAAATTTGATGACAAATAACATGATGTTGTGGTTATTGGTAATGAAAAGCAGCTTTTCTTTAATACTAAGGCATAATTGAGAATCAAGAAATATCTTTTGAAAGGCTCAGCTTTTTTCTAGGGTTGCCAGGATAAGTTAAGAATGTGAAAAATCGAGAATAAGAAAGAGGAAGGGGAGGGGGAAGAAACAGCCAAGGTGACCAGTTCCTAGACCTAGAAGGGACCTTGGAAATTATCTAATATATCTATATATCGAATACATCAGATCATAGATTCAGAGCTGAAAAGGACTTCAGAAGCCATTGAGTCCAAGTCCTCATTTTTACAGATGAAGAAACAGTAACAAAGAGGTTAAGTGATTTGCTCAGGGTTACACAGCTAATGTAAGAGCAGCTGGGTGGTGCAGTGGATAGAATGCCCAGCCTGGAGTCAGGAATACCTGAATTCAAATTCCGAACCTCAGACATTTACTAGCTGTGTGATCCTGGGCAAGCAACTTAACCCTGTTTGCCTCAGTTTCCTCATCTGTAAGAGAGCTGGTGGAGGAAATGGCAAACCACCCTAGTATCTTTGCCAAGAAAGCTCCAAATGGGGTCACAAAGATGTGGACACAACTGAAAAGACTGAACAGCACAGAGCTAGTGAGTGTCTGAGGCAGAATTTGAGCAAGGGCATTTGTGACACTAAATCCAATTGTCTATCCATTACACATTTCTGCCCCCTCCTCCCTTTATTTTACAGGTAAGGACACACACACTGAGACCAAGGGAAGTTAAGTGACTTGTTCCAGAATTTGAATCCAGGCCCTCCAACTTTAAATCAAGATGCCCTATAATATCTCAAAACAGGAAGGATCATTCAATTGACTATCCCTCAGGCAGGACTATAGAGGTTAAAGATCTACTAGGTATATGTCCGATGGAAGAGGAGCCATTTTTAAACTATTACTCATAATTTAAAATTATGATAGCAAGAAGTACACCTGAAACATTGCATATATACTCACTCAAATGATGTTTTTCTTCATTTTATTGAAAAACCTTATTTTTTTCTTTTAAAAAATTCTTTGTTTCAAAAGATGTCTTTCTCTATAGAAGGATAGATATACTTGAAAATGAACATTTTAAATACCATTAAAATAAAAACAGTTGAGATTTAAAAAAAGATTTCTTTACTGTGCATAACGTCTATGCATATTTGTAAGCTTAAAATTCAGTGCTTCCACTAAAATGTCACCCTTTGACACCTGTCCACAAAATGATAAGGAGGTGACAAGTTCTCAAAAGCTATGCCAATGAAACAAAAGTTCTGTCAGGTCCCTCTAATGTCCAACAAGGCTGAGTAATTTTAGAGAGACTGCTGTTCACCAGAAATGTGTCCAGCTGAGTGTTTGGGAATATTCGTGAAACTCTACTAATGTATGGGTGCTGTAGCCTCATTAGGAAAAGGAACTTCAGATCATTTAAAGGTTTTCTTTTGTTTTATTTATTTTTTTCTTATTTAATATTTTTAGTTTTCAGCATTGATTTTCACGAGTTTGAATTACAAATTTTCTCCCCATTTCTACCCTCTCCCTACTCCAAGATAGCATATATTCTGATTGCCCCATTCCCCAGTCAGCTCTCCCTTCTATCACCCCACACTCCCCACTCCCTTTTCCCTTACTTTCTTGTAGGGCAACGTAAATTTCTATGCCCCATTGCTTGTATATCTTAATTCCAGTTGCATGCAAAAACAACCTTTTTTTGAACAGCTGCTTTTAAAACTTTGAGTTCCAAATTCTCTCCCCTCTTCCCTCCCTGCCCACCCTCCCTAAGAAGGCTCACAATTCAACACAAGCTACACGTGTATCATTATGTAAAACCCTTCCACAATACTCATGTGGTGAAAAACTAACTATATTTTGCTCCCTCCTATCCTGTCCCCCTTTATTCAATTTTCTCCCTTGACCCTGTCCCTTTTCAAAAGTGTTTGCTTTAGATTACCTGCTCCCCCATCTGCCCTCCCTTCTATTGTCCCCCCTTTTTAACCCCCTCCTCCTTCTTTCCTGTGGGGTAAGATACCCAATTGAGTGTGTATGGTATTCCCTCCTCAAGTCAGATCCAATGAAAGCAAGATTCACTCATTCCCCCTCACCTGCCCCTTCTTCCCTCCTAACAAGAACTGCTTTTATCTTGCCATTTTTATGAGATTATTTACCCCATTCTCTCTCTCCCTTTCTCCCTCTCTCAATATACTCCTCTCTCATCCCTTAATTTGATTTTATTTTTTTAGATATTATCCCTTCATATTCAACTCACCCTGTGCCCTCTGTCTATATATATATATATATATATATATATATACACATATATTTTTTTATTTATGGGTATGTGTGTATATTCCCTTCGACTACCCTAATACTGAAGTCTCATTAATTACACACATCATCTTTCCATATTGGAATGTAACAAAACAGTTCAACTTTAGTAAGTCCGTTGTGGTTTCTCTTTCTTGTTTACCTTTTCATGCTTCTCTTGATTGTTGTGTTTGAAAGTCAAATTTTCTATTCAGCTCTGGTCTTTTCACTGAGAAAGCTTGAAAGTCCTCTATTTTATTAAAAATCCATATTTTACCTTGGAGCATGATACTCAGCTTTGCTGGGTAGGTGATTCTTGGTTTTAATCCTAGCTCCACTGGCCTCCGGAATATGATATTCCAAGCCCTTGAATCCCTTAATGTTGAAGCTGCTAGATCTTATGTTATCCTGATTGTGCTTCCACAATACTCAAATTGTTTCTTTCTGGCTGCTTACAGTATTTTTTCCTTGATCTGGGAGCTCTGGAATTTGGTGACAATATTCCTAGGAGTTTTCTTTTTGGGATCTTTTTCTGGAGGCTATCAGTGGAATCTTTCAATTTCTATTTTACCCTCTGGCTCTAGAATATCATGGCAGTTCTCCTTGATAATTTCTTGAAAGAGGATATCTAGACTCTTTTTTTGATCATGGCTTTCAGGTAGTCCAATAATTTTTAAATTATCTCTCCTCGATCTATTTTCCAGGTCAGTGGTTTTTTCCAATGAGATATTTCACATTGTCTTCCACTTTTTTATTCATTTGTTTCTGTTTTATAATATCTTAATTTCTCATAAAGCCACTAGCTTCTACTTGCTCCAATCTAATTTTTAAAGTAGTATTTTCTTCAGTGGTCTTTTGGACCTCCTTTTCCATTTGGCTAATTCTGCCTTTCAAGGCATTCTTCTCCTCATTGGCTTTTTGGAGCTCTGTTGCCATGTAAGTTAGTCTATTTTTAAGGTGCTATTTCTTCAGTATTTTTTGTGTCTCCTTTAGCAAGTCATGGACTTGTTTTTCATGGTTTTCTCACATCACTCTCATTTCTCTTCCCAATTTTTCCTCTACTTCTCTTACTTGCTTTTCCAAATCCTTTTTGAGCTCTCCCATGGCCTGAGACCAATTCATATTTTTCTTGGAGGCTTTTGATGTAGGCTCTTTGACTTTGTGGACTTCTTCTGGCTGTATGTTTTGGTCTTTTTTTGTCACCAAAAAAAGATTCCAAAGTCTGAGTCTGAATCTGAGACCATTTTCGCTGCCTGTTTGAATTTGAATTTCATGTTCCCGGCCAAGTACTTGACCCTTGAGTTTTTTGTTGGGGTATGACTGCTTGTGGAGTAGAGTACGTTGTCCCAAGCTTGAGGGGCTGTGCTGTTGTTTTCAGAGCTTTTTTCTACACAGCAAGCTCCACCACACCAGCGCTCCTTCTCCCCCAAGAACCGCCAACCAGGATTGAGGCCCAAATCAGGCAGAGCAAAGCAGGCTCTGCACTCCCACTCTAATCTGCCACTTAATTTCTCCCACCAGGTAGGCCTGGGGCCAGAAGCAACTGCAGCTGTAGCTCTGGAAGCAGCCTCAGAGGTATACCACCTCCACCACCCCCAGGGCAGGGGCAGTAGCTGCCCTCAAACTCCTTTCACTCTGTCCCAGCAGCTTTTCCCACTAACCTGCTCTGTTGTTTTTGGTGTTTGGGGTTGAGAAGTCTGGTAACTGCCACAGCTCAATGATTCAGGCCCCTTTGGCCTGTTCTGCCTGGCTCCCAGTCTGGTTGGTCCTGGCATGGCCCACGCTGGGCTCTGTTCCACTCTGCTCCCAGCTCCATATGACAGACCCTTCCCAGCGACCATCCAGGCTGTCCTGGGCTGGAGCCCTGCTTCCCTTTGCTATTTAGTGGGTTCTGCAGCTCTAGAATTTATTCAGAGCCATTTTTATAGGTGTTTGGAGGGACCTGGGCTAGAGCTTAAGCAAGTCCTTGCTTTCCAGCTGCCATCTTAGCTCCACCCCCCCCATTCAAAGTTTAAAAGTAAAATATGTAAACTAGATTTTCAAGTCAGCAATTGGATTACCCTTGGACTGTAGAATGAAATGAAAGGATTGGTGCTCAGAAATTCTAGTCAAAGTAAGAAGAGAAAGGGGAAAAATAGCATTTGTGGGATACCATATTAGTCAAAGGCAGCAGAGCTGCCCTCCCCTCCTTTGTGCAAGGCATTTTGGGATGGTTGGAGTTTGCTTAAGCATTTCAGAGAACTGTCCTTACAGAATACTTCAGGTCCCAAAGGGACATGCAAGTAATAACTCTGGGTAATCTACTGTCACAATTGAAAAGAAACACAGACATTGAAGACCTGACCTCAAATCCCACATCTGATTGGGATAGTGTTGTGTTGATCTGCTTGGTACAATCCTGGAAATGTCAATTCACTCTCTATCCATTGCACTATCAGGATACCTCTTCCAACCATGCTTAAAAGTATACCAACATGTTCATCCAGAAGGTCATCCTTCACAGCCCACTTTACTGGCCTCCCCTCCTTTGTAGAAGACATTCTGTGATGGTTGGGGATTGCTTAAGCATTTCAGAGACTCAGAACAATATATCAGTGCCTGAAGAGACATGTAGCTTTGGATTACCCAGCATGTCACAGTTGTAATGACTTACACAGTGAAGAGTGAGGTCATGTTCCATTCCAGTGTAGTAAGTTCTGATATATTACAACTGAAATAGTATCCAGGTGTTTTATCTTTAAAAGGAAATTTCTAGAGAGCAGGGATTATATCTTCACTGGATTAAATAACCTTTACTTCATACACCTCATACAGAATTAAGTGCCACATAGAGAACATCAGATATTGATGGTGATAATGAGCATTATTATTGCAAAGCATTTACTAGGTGTCTAATTGCACGTGTAAGGTACAAGGAAGATTACTTTGAGCAGTGTTCTGATCTCCCAGAGCTTAAGATTTAAGGCAGGATGCTTAATTAAGAGAAATAAGAACCTTTTTATGGCCTCCTACAGGGATCGAATGTGCATTCCCGGTGAATATTTCACAAGAGATATTAGGAAATGAGACCCCTCTCTGGAATCTGTGGACCTGAAAGAGGTAAGTGAATGTGGATTAAGGAAAAGAAGAAAAAGAGGGAAGAAGAGGAGAAAAATGAGGAGAAATAAAGGGAAGAATGACAGAATCTCAGGGTCAGGAGGAATTCCTATGGTCATCCCATTAAACTCGAACTAAAACTCACTCTACAACACTTGGACAGATCTAGGGTGGGATAGACACTGCCTTTTGAGGCAATTGGCTTCATTTTTTGATAGCTCTATGTTTAATTTCATTATATTCATGAACATATTGCATTACATTAATATATTATTAATTACTATGTTATTGTAATATAATATTTCATTATATTGATCTTAAGCTTAGTTTTTGTTTTTGCAACTTTCACCTGTTTTTCCTAATTCTGTCCTCTTGGGTTAAGCAAAATAAACCCAATTTCTCATCTACATGATAATTTTGCTAGTACTTAAAGATAGCTATCATGTTACCCCTAAGTATTCTCACTTTTAAGCAAAAGATAGTCATAGAATCATAGATTTAGAACAATATGTCTGGCATATAATAGGCACTTAATAAATATTTATTGACTGATATTCTATCCTGCCATGCTACCATATCCAGTTCCTTCAACTTGTCCTTATATGGAATGATATGTGGGTCCCTCTCCATCACATCTACTCTCTTTTGGACATTCTCCAACTGAAAAAAGTCCTTCCTAAAGAGTAACAACAAACAATGAAAACAGAATTGGAGATGTGACCCAAGATGGTATATAAGACCACCACTTCCCTAATCCTTGACACCATGCCATGCTTAATAAATCCTGAGATTACATTATCTTTTTGGCTGTCAAATCACTTTATTGACTCTTATTCTTCTCTTATTGAGAAGAAAGAACAGGACTCTAACTGAGGAAAAGGAAAGACACAGTTCTACCAACTCTAGACCAGGTGTAAAAGAAAATGCAAGGATTTATAAGGAAGGGAAACCACTTCATTTGGTTTTTCTTTTCTTTTAATTGTGAATAAGAAACTATCCAAATTAGCATTTGGTGGCTCATTTGGGGGGTCATAATATAGATTTCTTCTATTTTGACAACGGATGACAAATATTAATTGTATTTGTCATGGAATATTTAGTACAACGTCATGAGACATTAAGGAGTTCAAAAAGCATAGGTGGGTTCCTGTGAAAATGATGCTGAATGAATGTTTAGAAAGCAGAAAACAAGACTAGAATGGTTGTATATGTGTTCTATTATTAGATGAATTGCTCTCCTAAATTGGGAAGGACTAAAAGAATCAGGGTTGTGAACCATCGCTAGATGTCTCCTGTATAATCCTGAGGCTAAAATCAGAGATCAAAAGTACTATTTATTACCACATATCTATGCCAATTAGTAGTGAGAGAGAGGCCCAGAAGTCAAGAAAATTAAACCAGGTTGGAAAGTGAGACATCAAGACAAATTCTAAAATATAACACACAATACTAGTGTTATATTCATAGCATAGTCACATACTTGAAACCAGAAAAAACCTTAGATGTGGCCCAAGCCAATTTCCTAATTTTGTATGTAAGGAAATTGAAACCCAGAAAGTTTAAGTCACTTGTCCAAGGGTACAAAACTAGTTAAGGGGCAGATTTACGGTTGAAATCCAAACAGTTTGACTCCAAATCCAATGATTTTTCTACTTTATCATGATTCCAACTGCTGAAAGAGAAATAATACATGGGAATTTCAAAGGGAGCAATATAGGCTTGCTGCTAAGGACAGCTTCCTTACAATCCAAGCTACAATCCAAGTAGAACAAGATGTCTTGGGCCATGGTTGTTGCCCCTAAGTAGAAGTCATTAGGCAAAGCTAGATGATCACTTCTCTGGTGGAACATTGTAAGTATTCTTTCTCAGGTAAGGATTGGAGGAAAAGGTTACTTCTGACTTGGTGATTCTGTGTTACTCATTATCACTTAATCACTGTTTCCTCTGAGTTTGTTAATGTGCCAATGATCAGATGAGGAAATGGTGAGAAGTACAAGTCAGATGGGTACAATGTTTGCTGGTATGATCTTGTTTTAGAACCAGATCTTGGTTTAGAACCAGCTGATTTGCCTGGGATGGTGGTAATTGACATTAGATTTGGCACATGCTTTTGCTGTTAGGCCTCCAGCTGAGATAGTTTATACACACAGAACAGAAATATAAGGGGATAATGAGAAAGGCTTAAGGTTAAGAAAAAAGAAGTTACAACATCACTGTGAGCCCTGAGTCCAATCTTGTTGTCTTTAGGGATTCAAAAGGGAATCAGGAAAGGCTTTCTGAAGGAAATGGACCTCAAGGGAGCTTTCACAAAAGAGGAAGGTGTGGGCTTGTTTAATGGGCACCAGCAGCTAGTTTCACATGCATACAGTGTGAAGGAACAAGATGAAACAGAGGGGGGAAAGGAAGAGACCAAAGGAAAATGGATTTTCTAGAAATAAAAGGGATTAAGAGATGCATAAGAGGATTTTAGAGAAAATAGCATCATCAAATCATATTTATTATGTAGGTTCAAGAGAAAGGTTAAAGGAATTGTGGTTATTTAGCTTGAAGAAGAGAGGACACAGGGGCAACATAATTATTGCTTTCAAGTACTTGATGGGGAAGCTGACCAGATGTGCTCCGAGACTCCAAAAAGCTGAATAAGAGGAACCAGGATTAATTGCTATAAAAAAGAAGGAAGGAAGAATGGAGGGAAGGGAGGGAAGGAGGAAGAAAGGAAGGAAAAAAATAAACATTTATTAAGCACCTAATATGGGTTAGGCCCTGTGCTAAGCACTTTACAAATATTATCTCATTTAAAACTCAGAACAACCCTGGAAGGTAGATTGAGACAGACAGTTAAAGGATTTACCAAGAGTCAAAGAGCTATTAAGTGTCTGAAGTTAGATTTTGATCCAGTTCTTTCTAACTCTAGACCTAGCACTCTACTGTGCTACCTAGCTGCCTTCCCTATCAATTGCTTATAAGGGATATCACCTTGATTGTCAGGGAGTTAAATGTTTCCATGAGTTACTTAGAGCTCTTTCCACACTTGAAGATATTAAGAAAATATGGTAAAGGAATCAAAACACTGATAAAGAGATTACAAGGGACCCTTTGCTGGCACACTGGTGCAAATGGAATTTATTGACAACTCTATATAGTCCATACACAGTTGTGGATTACAATTCCAGGGTATAGAGGAACACTTATGGTAGGTCACAAGGGAACAGGGGTGCTAGTCACAGTCCTAAGGCAAAGGAAAGCACTAGCCCTTATGGGTTTAGGAGAACAGGGGACTTGGTCATAGTTCCAGGGCCAAGAGGATCACTAGCATTGGCAGCTACAGAGAAACAGGGACCTTTCCTTGACAAAAACCAGAGCACAGACCAGGAGAATAGTGACCAAACATCTCTGCCTGGATCACACCACCTTGGAGGCATTGAAAACTTGTAGAACCCCAGAACGAGCTGTGAAAACAGCAGCACAAAACAAGCCTAGATCTTTCAATAGTGCCTCCCCACCCCCAGATGAACAGAACTCAACTTTCACATAAACTTCAAAGTAATGAAATAGGCTGGGGAAACGAGTAAACCACAAAAAAAGAACTTGCCCTTAAAAAGCTGGTGTGGTGGCAGGGAAGACCAAGACATAAGCTCAGGAAAAAAAACCATGAAGATTGCTATAAGCAAAGTCTTAAAGAAAAAAATATTAATTAGACTCAAGTCCAATAAGAATTCCTGGGAGAGTTAAAGAGATAAGAGTGATAGAGGAAAAACTGGGGGGAAATGGTAGTGATTATGAGAAGAGAATTAACAGCTTGGTAAGAAAAGGCACAAAAATTCACCAAGAAAAGAACTTCCTAAAGAGTAGAATAGGCCAAACGGAAAAGGAGGTAAAAAAAACCTCACTGAAGAAAATACTTCCTTAAAAATTAGAATTCAGCAAGTGGAAGCAAATGACTTTATAAGACATCAAGAAACAATAAAACAAAGTTAAAGAATGAAAAAAGAGAAGGAAATGTGAAATATCTCACTGGAAAAAATAACCACTGACTTGAAAAATAGAGGGGAGAGAGACAATTTAATAATTATTGGACCCGAAAGGTATTATCACAAAAGGTGCCTAGATATCATATTTTAGGAAATTGTCAGGGAAAACTGTGCCAATATCTTAGATTGAGAGGGTAAAATAAAAATTGAAAGAATCTACCAATCACCTCCTGAAAGGGATGCCAAATGAAAAGTTCCAAGACTATTATAGCCACATTCCAGAGCTCCTTGGTCAAGGAGAAAATATTATAAACAGCAGCAAAAAAGAAACAGTTCAAATACTGTAGAGCCACAGTCAGTATCACATAAGATTTAGCAGCTTCCATGTTAAAGGAGTGGAGGGCTTAGAATATGAAATTCCAGAAGGCAAAGGAGCTAGGATTACAACCAAAAATAACCCACCCAGCAAAAGAGTATAATCCTTTGTTGCAACTATTTGGCTAGCAGCTACTGTAAGGGTGTAAGGACCTGCCAACAACCAGTACACAGAAAGCTGCCAACACAGGTTCTTTTGATCTGCTTTACTAAGGAAAGCATTTTGAGGGATTAACAATCTTATTTTAATCCAACATACAAATATATCATTCACTTAGTTCAGGGGAAAAAGCTAGCACCCTGAACTTCAGAGCAAATACAAACAAATTACAAACATCAACAGACAGACCTTGTCTGATTCAAATCTCAATGCATAGTAACCAGAGTTTAACAAAGTCCCAACATCCAGGCTTATAAACTGGAGGGCTCTGAACAACAGCTGCCCAGAGTCTCCTCATCAACACACCTCCCAGAGTGAGAGCCCCTGCAAATAGCTCTGTTCTCTCTTTTTATACACTCTTTAGTCATCATCAAACATCATCCAAGCAACCAGAACTTAGGCTCCTACTATTGGCTTTGGTCTTAGCAACTCCCCTTAGGACCCTGAGGGCTTCAGGCCCACATAGGCTTAGCACCTAGTAGATAGGGGTTTGGGCCTGGGGCTTTGCACCTAAAAAGGCTCTAAGACACTTAATCTATCATTCTAAAGCAGTAAAAAAAAGTCCCAACTTAATTGATATTACATCCTTCTGGGCAAAAATGGATATTTAAAGAAATAGAGGTCTTTCAAGAATTCCTGATGAAAAGATCAGAGCTGAATAGAAAATTTAACATTCAAATAGAAAACTCAAGAGAAGCATAAAAAGGTAAACATGGAAGAGTAACCATAAAGGATGCAATAAAGTTAAATTGTTTACATTCCAATATGGAAGATGACAGAGGTAACTCCTAAGAACTTTATTAGGATAGTAGCAGGAGTCCACATAGACAGAGGGCATGAGTTTGAGTTGATAATGTTGGGATAATCACCAAAAAAAAGATGGGGTGAGAAAGAAGACTACACTGGGAAAGGGGGGAAAGGAGAGGTAGAATGGGGAATTTTTGGTCACATAAAATAGTCATCCAAGAAAGAGCTTTTATACTGTGGGGAAAAATTGGGGAGGGTGGCCAGCAGTGCTTGAACTTCACTCTTCTTGAAATTGGTTCAAAGAAGTAAGGATAGATAGAGAGATAAAAATAGATATGTATATATTGTTTGTGTGTGTCACACACACACACAAACACACACACACACACACACACACAGTCAGGTAGAGAAATCTATCTTACCCAATAGGGAAGTGAGAGTAAAAGGAAATGAGATATGGGCAGAGGGGTGGGAAAAGGGAGGGTAAATAAAGGAAGGCAGAAGTAAAACAGATTTTTGAGGACAGACCAGATTTAGAAAGAGCAAGAGAAGGATCAATAGAAGAAAATAGGATGGAGGGAAATACACAGTAATCATAACTGTAAATGTGAATGGGATGAGCTCACCAAGAAAATGGAAGCAATACAGAATGGTCTAGAAACCAGAATCAAATATATTTGTTGTTTACAAGAGACACACTTAAAAGAGAAAAACACACATAGAGTTAAAATAAAGGGCTGGAGCAGAATCGATTATGCTTAGCTGAAGTAAAAAAAAAAAGCAAGAGTACAGATAATCAGAGAAAGAGACAAGAAAACTACATTTTGCTAAGAGGTACTATAGACAATGAAGTAAGATCAAAAAATTTTACACTGTCTGATAAAGGCCTCATTTCTCAGATAGATAGAGAACTGAATCAAATTTATAAAAATAAGAGCTATTCCTCAATTACTAAATTGTCAATGATATGAGGAGGCAGTTTTTAGAAGAAGAAATCAAAGCTATCTATATTCATATAAAATGCTCTAAGTCAGAGCATTTTTGATCAGAGAAATACAAAGTAAAAAAAAACTCTCAGGTATCTTGTCACACCTATCAGAAATGACAAATGCTGAAGGGGATGAGGGAAAATAAATACACTGTTGGTAGAGTTGTCAATGGATCCAACCGTTCTGGAGAACAAATTGAAACAATGCCCAAAGGCCTATCAAACTCTGCATACCCTTTGACCCAGGAATATCACTACTAAGTCTGAACCCCAAAGAGATCCAAGATAAAGGAAAAGAACTTATAGGAACAAAAATATTTATAGCAGCTGTTTTCAGAGTGGCAAAGAATTGGAAAATGAGGAGATGTTCATGAATTGGAGAATAACTGAACAAATTGTAGGATATGATTGTGGTGGAGTACTATTGAGCTATTAGAAATGACAGGGGAGGGGGTCACGGAAAATATATGACCTATATGAAATTATGCAAAGTGAAGTGAGAACTGGGAAATTATCGCGCCCAGCGCCCTGACTCCAGAGCCAGTACTCTTTCCACTGTAGCCCACCTCCTATTTCTGTGGTACGCATTATGCTAGGCGCTTGAGATAAAAACTAAATTGAAACCATAGGACCTGGGCAGAGAAGAAGGAACAATGACAATGAAGACCCAGGACAGAGCCGTGAAGGATTCGCACAGTTAAGGAGTAGGAAATAAATGAAAATCTCCAGAGTTTCAGCTTGTTGTTTCAGGATGTTCAGTATAAAGCAAAAAGTATATTGAAAGATCATGCCATTTAAAGATCAACTGAAGGAAATAGGCATATTTATCCCAGAGGGGAGAAGGCTTAGGAATAATATAACTATTTTCAAGTACCTTAAGAATATGGAAGTCAGATTAGAAATACTTTGTTCAGTCCCAAAAGTCAGGACTAGGACCAATCAGTAGTAGTTGCAAAAAGGAAAATTTAGACTCAATATCAAGGGGAAGGGAGGAATCAACTTCTTAATAGAGCTATACAAAAATGGAATGCAATTAACAGGGTCTTGCAAACTGGAAGTCTTCCAGCCAAGGCAAGAGTGCTACTTATCATGGATGTTATAAAGAGGATTTTCAATTCAAATAAGAGGAACTAGGTTTGAATCCTAGTTTTGCCATTTTTTATTTATGGCCATTTTTATTTATTGTAATTTATTCATTTTTATAACATCAGGCAAATTACCCATTCTTCTGGGTGTCAGTTTCTCCATTTGTAAAATGGACAGGGTAGGGTAGATTAGATCACTGTTAAGGTCCCTTAATGTTCTGCTTCTATGTTTCTATGACCTCTCAAAGCCTTTACAAGTTTGAGGTTCTGTGATTTGGCAAGGGCCTCTGTATTCAAGAAAAGAAAAAAAAGATTATATCATTTGATGTTCTCTCTGATCTTGTCGGCTGGTAGGTATTCGGTTGTTGGGGTTTTTTTTAAAGTTTTATTGATTTATTTGTTTTGTTTTTCAATTATAAATATGTATAGATTACTCCCACTTCATGAAACTTTTCTTTTAAGGTAAATAAGGTAAAACTAATAACACAAGGACCTCATCTGAAGGTACATTCAACATTTCATATTCGTAGTTCTCCCACACCTCAGAAAAAAAAGAAAATAAAGATTTTTATAACAAATATATAGTCAAGCAAAACAAATCCCCTCAATGATTGTATTCAATAATACAATCACCCTAATTGCATTGCCTGTCTGCAATATTTAATGATAAGGAATTGGCTTAGGGAACTTCCAGAGGAAGAAATTCCCTCTACTACTATAAAAGCATCTCCTTTTCACCTTATAGTCTCCAAGAGTTGCCTAGACTCAGCAGTACTTCTTAAACTGTGGGTCACGACCCCTTATGGGGCCATGAAAAATTTGGCAACAGTAAAAGGTTTCTGAATGTGCAATGACCAAACTTGATTAAAAATCCAGTATGTATTGGATCCAAGGTGTTTCTGGCAGTGTTTGCCCATGTTACATCACACAACTTCACTATAGCCTTGGTTCTGAACACAAAGCAGGTGCACTTTGCACTGTGCATGCTCTCAGGCAACACAATGCCCATGAATGCTGCCAAAACACGAAAAGGGGTCATGAGTGGAAAAAGTGAAAGGCTGAGTGATTCACCCAGGGTCATACACCCAGGATGTGCCAGTGATAGGGACTGAACCCATATCTTCCTACCACAATGGTTATCTCTCTATCCATTAAACCAGAGGATGCCATGAGTAGATTTCAGGGGGTCCACGAACTTGGATGGGTAAAAAATTCTATCTTTATTTTCATTAACCTCTAACTGAAATCTCACATTTCCTTCAATTATTTAAAAATATGATTTCAAAAAGAGGTCCATAAGTTTCACCAAAATGCCAAAGAGGTTTTTGACATAGAAAAGGTTAAGATCCTCTTCACTATGCCATGATTCAGAGTTATTAAACTTATGATAAATATGTATTTATATTAAAAATTTAAATTATAACAAAAATGCTAAATATATTATACATGTGCATATAGGTGGGGAGAGAGGGAGAGAGAGAGAGAGAGAGAGAGAGAGAGCGCCTACACATTCTAGCAATTGAACTTTTTTCCCTTCCCAGTACAAATTTAGTGGTGTGATTGAATGTGTAGAATAGAGCCCTTGAGGCTGTGGAGTTGCTATGAAAAATGATAATCTCTGGAGGCTTTATGAACTAATCCTTACCTGGGGCATGCTGTTGCATGTCAAGTGTGAATTATACTTTACAAAATTATATTGAAAATAATGTGAAAAATGTCATGCCTGCTGCTTGTAACTAAGTTAACAAACAATGGATTAATGGCATTTTGAGTCAGCACTGGGGGAACTAAAGAATCAAAATCCCAGATTTCTATTTATAGAGAGTTCATAAGATATTGGCTTTATAAATAGATGGAGCCATCCATTATACTGTTCAAATGTGGAAAACACTGGTAATTTTTACAGAGTATCATAAGACAGAATCTGCTCTAGGATACTTGAATGAATATAAATATTTCTTTGTAGTTCTAAATTGTCAAGTTTGAATGGATCAGAATAGTGAGGGAGTTAAGGCATGGAATAGGGGAAAAAATCCTAACTTAAAAGTTACTAAGAAGTTCACTACTGACAATTTTATACAACATCTAAGCAAAATACCTAAATAAATGTTGTTTAATGACATCAGCTTATATTGCAATATATGGTTTCCTGATGTGTATAATAAATTATAAATACTTAAATAATTCATCATGGTTGGTTTGAAAACATCAAATAGCACTTAGCACTCAACTCCCAGAAAACGAATGCTATTGACCTTTTGACAACAAAATCCAAGGCTTTATTTCTAAGTTCACCCCGCTAAGTCTTCTTGCAATACTGACTGCTTTTAAAATTCCTCCTATAACCTTGAGTTCTGATACAGAAACAAATCTGCTTTTAACACAAATATGTTTTTAACACATCCAATAGAATAACAAATACAAATATGGGCATGACACTCCCTTGTGTCCCAGAAACTTGTGTTTGGACAGAATTGTAGAGCTTACTAATTCCCCTCCTAGTCTTAGAATCTCTTCCACAGTGTCCCTGGCAAATGGTCTTCCTGGTTTCCTTTCTCTAAAATCATTCTTACTTTATCTTCACAAAAAGACATTATACTTCCCAAATAGGCATTATCACTATTAGCATTGAAACAGGTAAGTATACTCAACACCAAGGAAGGATGAGAGCCAGAAAGGGGGAGGAGAACAAATGAATGGAGACAGGGTCCTGAAGGAAACCTACCTAAGGATTGTGAAATGATAAATGGACTATTGGAAAGCTTCGGTGTGCTATGTATCCTAAGTGCTTAGCACAGTGCCTAGCTATCAATAAGCTTAATAAGTGCTTGATGACTGACTACCAAAGTATTGGAAACCTTTCAGTAAATCCATGCCTGCATTAGGGTTTTTGTGACAAAAGTCACTGAGCATGTGCCTTTTCTTGGGGAAGATACCTTTACTGTAGATCTAATCTTCCACCTCAGCCCCAGAAGTCCAAAAACTACCATTGCTACAGTCATGTTAACTACTCACCTAGATCCATCTGGGCTCTTAATCTGGAGTCCATGGATTCTACAAATACATTTCAGAGCATTCATGAACTTAGATGGCAAAAAAATTACATCTTTATTATCACTGACCTATAACTTAATTTTAGCAATCCTTCAATTATAAGTAGAGGCAGCAAAACATTATTCTGAGAAGGGATCCATAGGCATCTCCAGACCACCAAATGGTTCATGACAGAAAGAAGATTAAGAACCCCTGGTCTAGTCTGAGTGAATTCACTACATGGTAGCTTAGAAAGGAAGATTTTTTTGTTTTCTTTTGTTTGACGTACTGATACTAATGAGTCTGTCCTGCATATTTATCCATGGTGGAATGAATTAATGAAAAAAATTTTTACTAAGCACTTACTATATGCAAAGCATTGCATTAAGTGCTGGAAATACAAAGCCAAATCAAGATGATCTCTGCTCTCAAGTTGCTTACACTCTAATGGGAGACAACACATTTTGGAGGTTTCAAGGAAAGTCTCAGTGATTCTGAGCATGCAGTGGCAAAGAAGATGTTATTTTAAGATAATTTTCATTAATAAAACTATATCTCTTTCTGATGTTGAGCCATTTGAGGGGGCCAAGGACTTTGGTGGATTGACCATCCTTTTCCAAGTTTTCAGAAGTTGTGGTTTCTACAAGGGGGAAGGCTAATTAACTCCTGAAAAGGCAGGTGAAAAGTACCATGTCCACACAGGTTGATTCTCTGGAGACTAGCTGAGAGAGCAAGGCTGGAAGTAGTGGCAGTGATCAAGAGATTAGGGGTGGGGGAGGACACTACTATTACTAAGGATCTTGGGATTACCTGCTGTAACAACAATGTTGCTAGCAGCTGCTGTGGAGGTGTAAGACCAATAACACCAGCACACAGGAGGGTTACTAGCACAGGTTCTTTGATCTGCTTTTCTAAGAAAAACAACTTTAAGGGGTTAACAATCTTACTTTAATTAAACATACATACACCATTCACTTAGTTCAAGGGGAAAAGCAAGTACCCTGGACTTCATAGAGAATACAAACAGAAATTATGAATAGAGCAAAATAAACACCAATCAACAGACAGGCTTCTGTCTGACCATGACATTACATACATAGTTACCAGAGAGAGAGAGAGAGAGAAGCACCAACATCTGGGCTACCCAGAGTCTCCTCTGGCCAAATCACATGGACACTCTTCCCATGAGTAAGCCCCCAAAGCAAAATGCTAACCTCAGAGTATATATACACTCTTTAAGGCCCTGAGGGCTCCGCACCCAATCAGTGAAAGAGTGTCGTCTTGGGCTTAGCACTTGGTAAGGAAAGGGTGTAGGCCTAGGGCTTTCTTGTGACTTAAGCAGGTCATCAAAGACTCCTGATTCAATCAAAGACTCTTGATTGAAACAAAGGCAAGACTCAAAGGCACTTGATTGCCTTAGTCCTGAGAAGCACTCCAAAACAAAAGACAACAAAAGCCCCACTTTGCTTGCCATTACACCTGCCAACATTGTTCCCATAGGATCCTAAATTAATCAGAGCCCAGTACTATCTGGTCTGTCCTTGATCCTAGCCAAATGACACTTATTAACTATATAACTCTAGGTAAGTCACTTATTTTCTCTGTGCCTCAATTATATCATCTATAAAACAAAGTTGGACTTGATGACCTCTAGTCTCACTATAAGGTCAATATATATGATCTTATGATCCTGGTGAAGCTTGTATTATCAAATCTCAAAAGATGGAAGTTTCCTTTTTCCAATGTCTGGGACTGTAAAAAAAAAATATGCTTCTAAGGAAGAGAGAGGCAACTCAGAGCACCTTATCATCTATGCAGGCCTGCCACTGAATTCTGAATGACTGAATGCTAGAGTATGGCCATGTCTAGTCTCTGAAACTATATCTCAAGGGTAGCCACAAATCTGTTTTTAACACATCCAATAGAAAAACAAATACAAAGATGAGTATGACACTCCCTTGGCTGTTTTCACAGAGTCAACACACCAGCAAAGTACACGTAGTCCAAATAAGGCAAGAGATGCCCAGGTAATCAAAATAACCATAGCTTGGCTTCTATACCCCCACACCAGAAACAGATGTATCTCCTTTTCACTTCTAACCATGAATTTTCAAGGATGGGCAGGTTCTATGACCAGACTGACATATATAACTGTAGAAGGCTGCCTGCCTCTCCAACTTAAATAAGAAGGCTTGAGGGACCCCCCAGGTAAGAGCAAAACTGGGTAGCCCTCCTACATAAATTACTATTCCTCCCTTTGGCTATACTGCCTCCAACTGCACTAACAGACATGGGCTGTCTCTCATTTGAGATAAAAAAGCATGGACAAATGGAAGTGAAGAGTTGGTAATGACCAATGTCAGAAGTATTCATTTACTCTGTGAATCACTGTATAAAATGAGTTAAGTGGTCATTGTTTGTAGCCTCTAATATCTTACAGTATAATAAATAGACCACACTAATGTAAATTGATCTTAAAAAAATTATCTAGGTCTCCATAATGTCAAAACTATTGGCTGAAAAGTGAAAAATTTAGTCAGTTAATCAATCAGATTTTTTAGTTCGCATTATACCAAGACATGGATTTGAATTGCTTTCTTAAATGAGTTGTCTCAAGTGACCAGTTGTCTGGATATAATGGAGATAGCCATAGTGACCAAACATCAAACAAGTATCTTAATTAGCAAATGCACAAATCAATCAACAAGTGTTTGTTAAGTCCTGATCATGTGCCAGGAATTATGATCAGGACCAGAGATAAAAAGACACAAATAAAGCTGCCCCTATATTCCAGGAGCTTAATTCTATCATAGGGGAAAATATATAGCTATATAAAGAACAGATATAAACAAAATGAATACAAGGAGGGGGTCACTAGCATCTGGGGGCATAGCAAGGAAAGGTCTCACATAAGAGGGGATATTTGAGCTGAGCTTTGAAGAAAGCAATAGATTCAAAGACATGGAAGTAAGGTAAAAGTACATTCTATACATGGAAGATAGCCTGTTCAAAGGTGGAAGATAGAATACTCTGTGTGTGTGTGTGTGTGTGTGTGTGTGTGTGTATAAAAATTGTTTGGCCAGGCTGTAGATTCCCTTGAAGGGGAGTAATGCAGAATAAGCTTGGAAAGGTGGTTTAGATACAGGTTTTGAAAGGCTTTAAACGACAAACACAGGAGTCTGTATTGGCTCCTAGGGGAAATTGGAAGTCACTGGAGTTTATTGAGTAGAGAAGTGGTATCTTCAGTCCTTTCCTTTAGGAAATCACTTTGGCAGCTGTATAGAGGAAAGACATGAAGGAGGAAGAATAATTAAGAGGCTATTATGACAGTGAGAGGTGATGAAGGCTGAAGGAGTGGCTTAGTGACTCATATTGTCAGTCAGTTGGTCTATAAATTATTAAGCACCCACTATTTACCAATCAATGTGCTACATTCTAGGAAAAGAAATGCAAAAAAACAGTCCCTATTCTCAAGGGGCTCACCGTCTAATGAAGGGACAAAATATAAACTATATACAAATCCGCTAAGATAAATCTGAAATAATCAACAGAGGGAATGCACTAGAATTAAAAGAGATGTAAAAGACTTTCTGTAAAAAGTATGATTTTAGCTGGTGCTTGGAGGAAGCCAGGAGGCAAAAATTCCAGGCAGGGGGAACACCCAATGAAAATGTCAGGAAATAGAGTATCTTCAAGGAGCAACAGGGAGGTCAATATCCCTGGATCACAAAGGACTTTGAGGGCCAGAGGGTTGTATATTTGATTCTGGAGATGACAGGAAGCCATTAGAGTTTAATGGGTTGGGAGGATGGGGATGTGATGTAGACATTCCTAATCTTAAGGATGATCACTTTTGCAGGTAAGTAGATGAAATGGAGATTGGGAGAGAATTAGGGCAAACAGACCAACAAGCAGGCTATTGCCATAGTCCAAGATATGAGGTGATGAAGGCCTGAACCAAATTAATGCAGGGTCAGAGGAGTGATGGGGACACTAGGAAAGGGCAAGTCAGGAAAACAATCAACGATGTTGCCAGGAAGCCATTCGCCACAATGACATGCATGCTGTGGCTACAGAGAGGAGTCCATGATGGTTTAGTAAAAGGTTGCTCCCAGGATTTAGTCTATGAGTACACCAAGCTTTTACTGGGACTCTTAGATCCTTCCTTCTGGTCAGATAATGTAGCTCAAAGACCTGGGCTTCTAAAGTATTTTATGGGGAAGAGAGGGAATCCAGTACAAAGGCTCTGAATACTTCCTCAACCCTGAGGCCACAGGCAGGGAAACATCAATCAAATGGGAAACTTGAGATTTCTAACCTAGAAAAAGATTCCAGACATGCAGGGAAGAGTGATCCTTCAGAGAAGGGGCAGGCCAGAGCTGAAATCAAGATGTACCAGGAAGGAAGAGAGGGCATGGAAAGGGCACGGACAGCTTGTTGGAACAGAGATTTTTCCAAGAAACAATTGTTTCTGATATGAGAGGGACAGGAATCTTTACTTTTGTTCCCATTGTTCTATGTATGATCTTTCAATAAGTAAGAAATACAAATTTTAATAATAATAACAATAATAACTAACATTTATAAAGGACTTTAAAGTTTACAGGATGTTTTACATGTGTCATCTTTTTTATGAGACTGCCCATACTTAGAAGGTGGTAAAGGATGTTCCCATGACTTAGAAGATTAAAAATTTAGAAAGGAAGATAGAAAGGAAAAGTTACACAGATCCCTCAACATGCTAAACAACATTATTGCATGGTATAGAATATACATGAAAATACATGATGTTAAGTTATTAAGTTAAACATTAAGTTATTAAGGTAAACATAGGCTACTGGGATGATCATTTCTTCAAATGACAGGCCTTTTGCATATAAGTATAATTATTTAGTTCAACTATCTATCACTCCCCAAAAAAACATTGTCATAATGGTTCTCAATAACGTATGCATGCTTTTTAAAATACTTTTGTTTTAAGACTAGTGTTTTGTTTATAAGACTAGTGTTGCAACTTCAGTGTAAGATGAATAATTACCATTAAAAAATGAGACAAATAAGTACAGTGATTCCTCTTGAATGGGTCTTTCAAAGTTTGGAGATCCTAGTGCCCCAGAATCATTTCCTTTCAGAAACTAACACGACAAATTTCAGATTTTCTCTGATTATAGCAGAGATATAGAATACTGTGGACATGGGCACAGCAAGATAATAATCGTTTATATTTATGGAGCAGTTTTATGGTGATAAAGATACGTGTGTGTGTGTGTGTGTGTGTATCAGTTTATCCTCACATTAAACCTACTCAGTAGATGGTACAAGTATTCTTATATTATGGTAGAAACAGAGCCTCAGAGAAGTAAAATGATTTGTTTTATATGAAAGTAAACTAATATTTTTTGGCAATTTTGTCTTTTATAGATTCATCTCAGTGGCATAATTTCTAACAGCCTCTGTTAACACTCCTTTTTCCTCTTTTTTGCCCTTGTCTGGGAATCCTGCTTTTCTCTTCCCCTTTTGTGGTACTGACATCCCAACAGGGGAAGAGAAAGGAATATACATTTATTAAGCACTTAGTAATTGCCAGGCTCTGTGCTAAGCACTTTAGAATCTAAGCTTCTTGATGGTAGGGACTGTCTTGCTTACTTTTTTTTTTTTTTTGGTAGCCTCACAGATTAGCACAGGGCCTGGCATACATTAAGCACTTAATAAAGATTCTATCTAGGAAACTCTGAATCTTCTCTTCTATTTAATGTCTGAAAGCATTGTCTACAATATACAGCCTGAGGCAATATTGCAGCCCACAATACTCCCAAGTGCAACAAGGAATCAGATTAAACATAATGGAGAAATATTTACCTAAATAAAAATAGAACAAAACATAGATAAAGTTAATTTGTGGTTTTCTAAGTCAATATGCTGCCTGCAGGGAGCAGTCCCCATTCTGGTTAAGTTTGATACCACTGGCCTACAGCAGCAAGAAAATCAGTGTGTGTGTGAGACAGAACTCAAAGCTAGGTGTCCAAGGCCAGCTGCCTATCCATTATGAGAGTAATAGCTAGCATCTATATAACCCTTGAAAAACTGCAATGTGCTTTCCATCATAGCATCTCAATTGATCATCTCAACGATCCTATGGAGTAAGCGCTGTTGTTATCCCTATTTTACAAATGAGGCAACAGAGTCTAGAAAAGATTAAGTGGTTTTGCCAGAGGTTATATAGCTAGCAAAATTTAACACGCGCACGCGCGCACACACACACACACACACACACACACCCAGGTCTTCTGGAGTCCAAGTCTAGGATTCTGTTCAACCATTGCCTTTATTTTAAAACACTTTTTCCTCTTCTTCTTTGTAAACTGAAATGTTTATTATGTTTATTAATTAAATTATAAATAAAAGTATTTTTAGCATAAATTCAACTGGCAGTCATTTAAATGGCACAGATGAATAAAGTGACTGGAGTCAGGAACATCCCAGCCTCAGACATTTTCTTAGTTGAGTGACTTTAGGCAAGTCACTTAAACCTTTGCCTCAGTTTACCCAACCATAAATGGAGATTAATAATAGCACCTACTTCTCAAGGTTGTTATGAGGATAATGAGATAATATTCGAAAAGTGCTTAGAACAGTTCCTTACCCATAGTGAGTGCTATATAAATGACACCTAACATTATTGCTACTAAGGTAATTGCTTCTAGGTATTCTTAGGGCCTTACTTAAGTTTCATTTTAAGTGCCTTTCTTGGATAACAACATACTAAATGCCTTCTCCTCCCATTTTAACATCTCTTTCTTCCCCTCCCCCCATCTCAGGATTAGCAAAGACTATTCTTATATCCATAAGCTCAGTATGTATTGTAACAACAATACATTTCAGTATTGAACAATGACAGTTCAGTCATTTTTCAGTCCTGTCCAACTTTTTCTGATCCCACTGGAGTGGTTTGGGTATAACAGGAAGCATAGGCTAAGAGTCTCTCAAAAGAGAACTGGCCACCCAGCCTTTTATTCTCATGTGGACACTAGGCTGAACATAACTTTGCATGTCTTGGGTTTTAAGTTCTGTTTTTCCATAATACAACTTAATAAAGGTACTTTATGCTAAATAAAATGTCAGTGGTGGAGAGAGGGGAAAAAATAGAAGTCACCAAAATGACGTTGCTTGGAATTAGTATGAGTACATCTTTCTAGACATACTGAATGCATTATTGGGGGTTGAAAGAATTACAACACTGTTGCTGAAAGGAACTCGCCCACCATATGATAGATATTTGGGCTGGAGGCAGTTGATCATTTGCCTCACGGCATTTTATCTTAAAACTCAATTTACTTTGGTTTAGTAAGAACACGGTGTGGGAGCTGGATGAGAGATATGAATAAGAAGACATTATTCTTTCTGTTCATGCTCTGTAATGAAAAGGCACCTGGTTGAGAATCATATATTTAGAGCTTGATAGGACCCTTAAGGTCATCTAGTCCAACCCCTTCATTTTCTAGATGAGGGAGGTGAGGCTCATAGAAATCAAGTGATTTGCCCAGGATCACTAAGATACTGCAATAAGTGGCAAAGCTTAAACCTCGATCCTCTGAGTCCAAATTCAACACCCTTTCCCCACAGTCTTCAGTTGAAAAGTCAACCTAACTCTATAACTAAGGAGATACAAGACAATAAATGCTGATAGAATTGAGAACTAAGGTTATGTATTAGTTTATATATGGTTGGGTCATGGGAGTCAAACTAAACTTCTTAAAGAGAAGATGGTGAAATTGAAAAAAAAAGTGCTTCAGCTCCTGGGAATGGCTAGAAGTTATCTACTAAATCCTTGGAGATCACCTGACCCATAGGGAAGTGAAATAACTCGAGTAGGTTTTGTTGTTTCTGTTGTTCGGTTATTTTTAGTCATGTCCAACCATTCATGGCAAAGATGCTGGAGTGGTTTGCCATTTCCTTCTCTACCTCGTTTTACAGATGAGGAAACTGAGGCCCACAGGATTAAGTGATTTGCCCATGTTCACACAACTAGTGTCTGAGGTCAAATTTGAACTCAGGAAAAGGAGTCTTCTTGACTCCAGGCCTGGAACTCTATCCACCGTCCCACCTAACAGTTCTACCAAATGTCAGCGGCAGAATTTAAGCCTAAGTCTTAGTAATATCAAGACCAGAACTCTCTCCACTATACTAGGCTGAATCAAGAGGATCATGTAGGTAGCATGCTGAACACCACCATAACATTCTAGCCATCACTAAATCATAAATATGGGAAGCAACACAGGTATATTAGCAAAATTGTGTTTCAAAATACTCAATAGAAATGAAAAAGAAAAAAAAATAATTCTTCTGTCTGGTTTTTGTATAGTTTTTAATCTAAAAATAAAAGGTCACTTCTGAAATTCCTGAATGGTGGTTGCAGAAAAGGGACAGTTAACATAGCACTAGATACTTTTCCTGTGAGGGCAGCTAGGTGGCACAGCAGATACAGCACCAGACCTGGAGTTCGGAAGACATGAGTTCAAATTGGGCCTCAGGCACTTACTGTGTGTGACCCTGGGCAAGTTGCTTAACCTTGTTTGCCTCTGTTTCCTCATATGTAAAATGAGCTGGAGAAGGAAATGGTAAACCACTCCAGTATCTTTACCAAGAAAACCCCAAAGAATCAAAGAGATGACTGAAACGAATGAACACAACTTATTCTGTGAGGGTGGTTTTGTTTTGTCTTATTTTAATCTATCTAAAATAAACAAGCCTTCATTAAGTACCCACTCACGAGACATGAATTGTGCCAGAATCTGAGTAAATCAAGACAAAGTAAAAAGAGTTCCAGACCCCAAAGAACTTATGTTTTGATGGAATCCATCTTTATTTCTACAAAAATCAGTTTTGCAGGATTACAGACTTATAATATGTCTTCTTTAAGGCCATCATAGCCATCCATAAGGGAGAGCTAGTTCCTCCAGTATAGCTGATGGGATGATCCCTACCAATCACATTCTCTGCCTCTCCAGTAGATGTGTCTTCTGCATTTGTGGCATCTCCATGCCATTATACTATTAGTTCCTTGAAAGCTGTGTGTTGTATCTATCACTAATATTCCCACCCACCCCTAGTCACAGTGCCTTGCACTTGATAGAGGATCACTGGATGACCATCTATCTACCAGTTGAATGAATGATAATGCCATTGCCTTGGTTCCATGGCCACATAACGTGGTTTTGCTAAACATCTCATGTGAAATCAAATCTACAATATTGGTCTCATTAGCCCCATACTCTATCCAACTAAACTGCCCAGTCTAGTCCAGATTAAATAACAATTCTAGCACTGAGTGCTTCCCAGCACTTCAAATTATAATGATTTCCCCAAACTAAAATTAAGTATATAAAAAAATGCCCTTAGGCTTTAGAATGGGGATTGGAACAATTAATGTCATTGGTTAAGCCAACATCTGGGATGGAGCAGATTTTTTTTCCTTCATTCTCAAGATGGCAATGTTCTCAAAAGCTAAAAATATATTGAAGGCTGAAGAGAAAATAAGCCTTTTATCTTCTTGCTTAAAATAGAGATTTTTCCTTAAAGTGCTCCCCCCACATACCATCTTTGATTCTACATCCCATTTTTATCAGCTTGTGAGAGATATTTAACATTGCCCTCTCATAAATGCATTCTTTTTTATTTTTAAAACAACCAGTTTTTATAGGAATAACTTTTACGTTGCCCTCTCTTCTAGACTGTTGACTAGAGTTCATTACCTATCTGATGACTTTCCTCAGCTGATTTCTTAAGCTAGCTTTCACATACCACCTGTCTATTGTCCCCAGTGCCATGCTTACCCTAACCATATTAGCCATATATGGTAGGACCTTCTGAACACTTAATGGAAGAACAAGTATCACTTCCCACAAATATTTTAAACCATCTCCTATGAGGCATGTTGTCCTGGCTCACTGTCTCAAGATACATGTGAATTTAGAGATAAATTTAATATCCTTGGACTGCGGCTGTATCTATGAAAGTCAGTCAATAAGCATTTATTAAGTTCTTACTATATGCCAGATATTCTGTTAAGTTACAAAAAAAGAGGAAAAACACTGTCCCTGAACTTATGAAGTTCATATTCTAATGGAGGAAAACAACATGCAAACAACTACGTATGTGCAAGATATATACAATATAAAGAGGGGGAAGGGAGACCTCTTTCAGAAGGTGGAATTTGAACTGAGTCTTAAAGGAAGCCAAGAGGCAAAAGTTAGGAGGGAGAGTAATTGAGGCATGAGAGATGGAATGTTGTATGCAATAACAGCCAGAAGATCAATGTCACTGATTCAAAGCAGGCATCTAAGGGACACAGTGAATAGAGACCCAAACTTGGACTCAGGGAGACCTCAATCCAAATCCTGCCTTCAGACATTATCTACATTATCTAAAGCCGAGAAAATCACTTAATGTCTCTCAGTCTCAGTTTCCTCAACTATAAAATAGAGATGATAAGAGTACCTGCCTCACAGGGTTGTTGTAAGGATTAAATGAGATAACATGTGTAATATACTTTGCAAACCAGAAGTTGCTCAATATATGCTAGCTATTATTAGTTGTCATTATTATACAGTATGTGGAGGGAGGTGTATTAGGAGGGCAGAGTTTATAATCTCAAAGAGGATCATATACATGTCTGAAAGGTTCGGAACTGCCGGATATAAGAAACTCTCAAAGTAGAAGGCAGAAGAATCAAAACATATATTTAGGCTCCACAGTAACCAACCCATTAACCAGCAACCCCATTTTGATACATTGATCAAAAGCTTCCAGGCCCAATAAGTATGCCTTGAAAGAGTAACCAGGAGGCTACAGAGAAGCATGATTGCGTAAAGCAAAATCATGCTTCCCTCTCTATGGTAAAAAGATTACCCACTGGCCTGAAGTCCTTGTTCAGCTTCCTCCGGTAGGTCAGCTCTGCCGCTGGCAGCTCCTGCTTCGGCTGTGGCTGTGGCAGCCTCTGGCTCCAACGGAAGCTGTTTTTAACTATCTGGCTTCTGCTGGGGTGTAAGGTACGCCAGGGAAAGCACAGGTTCTTTCAATCTGCTTAAGCAAGGTGAAGGGGTTGACCGGGAAAGCACAGGTTCCTTCCATCAGCTTAAGCAAGGTGAAGGGGTTGACCAGGAAAGCACAGGTTCTTTCCATCAGCTTAAGCAAGGAAAGCAAGGTGAAGGGGCCGACAAGCTTACTCCAGTCCAACATACAAACAGCATTCAGTTCAGGGGAAAAAGCCAAACTAGTCAAGGACACTTGTTGACTAAGTGCTAAGGAGCCCATTTTTGGTTGCCAACACAGGAGGTGAAGTATAAGAGACTTGACTAGAAGTTAAGAAGGGAGCAAGTAGTAAATTAGGGCTTTAAGAGTCAAACAATATTTTATATTTGATTCTGAAGGTAATAAATGGGGGCAGAGGGGTGTGCGGCATGTTCAAGGAGGACTAGCACCTCTTGGGCAAGGGCTTTCTGAACCCTTTTCAGGGCTGCTCATCCACTTTTGGTGCCCAACTGATTCACCCAACTCTCACCTGTGGTTTCAAGAAGCTGTAGCATATGCAGTGGCCACACCCTGGCAAAACCTTCTGAGCTAAAGTAGGTTGAGGGTGACTGACAGTCCTCAAACCCTTTGTTGAGTTAAGGTGGTGTCTATCCCAAGCATGTAAAGACTTTCCCCAGTGCAATGGACAAATGAGAACAATTTGTTCCAGGGGATGTGGGGGTGGCAAAATAGTAAGATTGATAATAGAAAACAGCCAAGGACAGAGTCTTGGGGGGACACCCACAGTTGATAGGTATGGCTTCTATGGAGATTCAGCAAAGGAGACCAGGAAGGAACAATCAGACAGGCAGAATAAGAAGTGTCCCAAGAACCTAGGAAGGAGAGAACATAAAGGAGGAAAAGGTGATTGACAGTGCCAAGGGCTATACAGAGATCTAGAAGAGTGAGAATTGCAAAAAGAAAGCCATTAGATTTGACAATTAAGAGATCATTGGTAATTTTAGAGATGACAGTTTTGGTTGAATGATCAGGTTGGAAGCCACACTGCAGAGTGTTAAAAAGAGAATGAAGGGAAAGGAAATGGAGGCTACCATTGTAGATGGCCTTTTTAAGGAGTTTAGCTTTGAGAAGGGAGAAAAGGCACGGGATCTTAGTAGAGGGAGATGAATCAAGTGAGATCTGCTGGAGAAGACATGATGGAATAAAACCAAGAGTACATGTAGGAGGGTTTTTCCTTAGCGAGGACAAGGCTCACCTCTTTGTTTGAGACAGGGGTTAAAGAGGTAATAGTAGGACAAGGCATGTGAATGATGTAAATGAAGAGGAGGAAAGAAAAAGGATACTTCAATTTTAGTGGTGAAGTATAAACCAGGATTCTCAGCAAAGAGTATGGGGAAATGGGAGCGATGAGAGGCTGGAGAAAGGATCAGTTTGGAATAGCCACTGTGGTAAGTGGGTTACTGAATCAATTAGGGAGGGGTAAAAGGACTGCCTTGCTGCAATGAGTGTACAACTGAGTAACATAAATTTGTAGATGACAGTTAGTATGTTTTTTTGTGATTTTCTCTATCCCCATTTAGCAGCATGTGAATAGGACTGAAGGCAACAGATGATGGCAGTGATCCAAGACTGTGGCTTATCAGGGCATGAATATTGGATAAGGGGCCAAAGATCTGAGAGTAAAGGGAACCAGTTTACCAAGGGGTCAAGATAGAGAAGGAAGGAAAGTACAGTAACAGCAAGAGGAATGGCATAGGAAAGATAAAACATTTGGAAGTGAATGAAAAGGAAAAGCTAATAATCAGCAAGACATTCAAAATGGGTCCCCTAAGATAGATGTTATAGTAGTGTTAAAAGTGGAGTGACTGCTTTGGTTGCTCCCATGCTTACTCTCCAATCTAACAAGCATTTATCAAGTTCTTAAATGCAAGGTATTGCCCTAGACATGAAAGTACACAAACAAAAGTGAAATAATCTTTGACTTCAAGAAACCTGCATTCTAACTGGGGGGATATATCATGTAAACAGATAGGTATGTACATTGTTAATTTGAGAAGGGAGAGAGCATTAATGGCTAAGAGGATCAGGAAGCACCTACCACAGAAGATGGTCCTGAGCTGATCCTTGAAGGAAACTAGAAATTCTAAGAGGTGATGATCAAGAGGGAGTATATTTCAGGGATGGGGGACAGCCTATGTAAAATCATGGTAGTGAGAAATGATCTCTACTCCAGGCAACGGCAAGTAGGCTGATTTGACTGGAACAAAGACTCCTCGAAGGTGAGTAAGGTGCCGTAGAACTTAAAAATAGCTTCCTGAAGGTTTAAATGCTAACTTGAGGAGCTGTCATTATATCAAACTTGATTGGCTAGCAGATCAGAACAGTTTGGCAGATGTTGTTGTTGTTGTCCTTGGTTCTCGAAGAGGACCAAAATTACATCACTATGCTAGAGTCAAGTTTCAAGGTGTCTGACTGTGGCTGATAATACCAATATGAGCTTGGAAAGCTCTACCACAGCTTGGGTACCAATAGTCCACGTGATCATTTGGGGTGGATACTCTAAATTTGTGCATCCTGTGCTTCCTTTGAGCTATGTCAATTCTGCCTTGCTCATAGAGTGCAGCACCTTCTCTGATGTGGGCATTCCATGCTGAGTGGTCCTGTGCCAGTGTCTCCCTTGTCACACAATCAATTCCAAAGTTCTTAAGAGCGATCTTGAGAGTGTTCTTGTATCGCTTCTTCTGACCACCATGTAAATGCTTGCCCTGTGTGAGTTCTCCATAAAATAGTCTTTTTGGCAAGTGCACATTGTGCATTCAAATGATGTGGCCAGCCCACTAGAGTTGCACTCTCTGAAGCAGAGTTTGAATGCTTGGCAGTTTACTTCTAGTAACAACCTCAGTGTCTGGTACCTTATCCTGCCAGGTGATCTTCAGAACCTTCCTAAGACAATTCAAATGGAAGCAATTCAGTTTCCTAGCATGGTGCTGGTAGACTGTTCAGGTTTCACAGGCATACAACCACGAGGTCAGCACCACAGCTCTGTAGACTTTCAGTGTGGTAGTCAGTCTAATACCTCTTCTCTCCCATACTTTCCTTAGGAGCCTCCCAAACACTGAGCTAGCTCTGGCAATGCATATGTCGACCTCATTAACAATGTGTACATCCCTAGAAAGTACACTACCAAGGTAAGTGAACTTATCCACAGCATCCAAAACTTCTCCATTTGCTGTAATTGATGGTTCCACATATGGATGGTGTGGTGGTGGCTGATGGAGCACTTGCGTTTTCTTGGTGTTAATTGTTTGGCAATCACATTGTCATGAGCCTGTAATTCACTCCTTTTGGCAAACATACAAGCTTGGAGACTAGATCAGTTTTATTCCAAAACCTACACCAGTTTCAGGGTGCTCTCCTTCACTGCAGCCACTCCAGAAAAAAAATGTGTATCAGGCTCCAACTTCAGTAAACTGGCCTTCATTCACCAGTCTTGTTTCATTCAGGGCCGCTATTTGGATGCAATATCTGCTGAGCTCTCTTGCAACAAGAGCTGTTTGTCTTTCAGGTCTACTGGATTTTGTGGTGTCTATAAATGTAATTCTACGTGCCTATAGTGAGTGGAATTGTCTTTGCAGACGTTTTTGTACATTTTTCTCGGGCAGATATAGCAAAGCTCAAAAGAGGAAGGGGCATGAATGATCACATAAAAAGAGTACTTTACCAAGTGCTTAAGCACTTAAAGTTAAGCATCCTTTAACTGTACTTCCAGGCTCCATAATCTCTACCGATAGCCTCAATCTCTGCAACATGGGGACACTAAACAAAGCTACTTTTTTTGCTTTTAAATCATCTTTGTTGTCATCATAAATGTATGTAGATGCTCTCCCCTCTCCCAGAAAAAACATGGGTTAATTGGAAATATTTGTAGTCAACAAATCAATCTTATCTGAGGACCCCCAGCCTTTGATAGAGCATTTCAGAGAACTCTGAGAAATATAAAATCGTATGATGTTAGAGCTCCAAGAGATCATCTAGTCTAGGCCTGCACAACATATGGCCCATGGGCTGTATGTTGTACAGACCTGATTTACATCCTCTACATTTTTCACAGGTTGCCTGAAATCCTTTGGCAGGCCACAAGCACTATGAAGGCTATAAGCACCACATGTGCTGTATGTTGTGCGGGCCTGATCTAGTCTAACTTCATTTTACAGAAACTGAGGGGCCAAGTAATTCAAAGGTGATACAGTAAAGCCAGTTTTCTTCTGGGCAGAGATGAAACTAGATAGAACTCAAGTTTCTTACTCTAAGTTTTATCATCTTTCACCTCCATCTCCTGCCCAATGAAACTTAGAATCTTAGAATTTGTGAGTTCAAAGAGAGCTCAGTGGCCTTCCAGTCAGACGTATACATGAAAAGAATCCTTACTATAGCAGACTGCACAAGTAGGCATTCAACTCAAAAATAGCCTAGAGATGCTTTGTATTTCTTAAGGCTTCTCCATTTCTGTCCATTGTCATAGACCACAGACTATCAAAAGCCATCGAGTCCAAATACTCTCTCCACCATAACCAATAATGGGTCAACCTTATATCTCCAGAGGCAAGACTTACTCCTTTTATAATTACTTCTTCCTTTGAAGGATATTTTTTTCACTTTCATTCAGTCAAATTTGGCTAAGTGTCTAAGCCAAGAGAAAAGTACAGAGATGTGGCATATAAATCATCCCAGATTACTTTACTGAGAAAGGTACTTTATATATCATGATTATTTACTTACTTGGTCTATCCTCAGGCTATTTGCTTGTCTCTACTTTGACATAAATGCAATGGTAATAAAGAAGAGAGACTTTAGCACACTCTTCAAATCCTTTTTCTCCAGTCATAGGCTAGTATAGCAGAATATGAGCTCTACAATGCCTTCAATATCTCTGAATTTGCAGCAGCTCTCCAAATTCTCCCAATCTAATTTACTGTTTTTTTTAAAAAAATAAAGGCTCAAAGGAGCCAAACGGGATTATAGAGCCCCATGGTGCTGAAGGTTAAGATAAGTTAGAAGGGGGAGATACTAGAGTAAGAAGTCAAAAAGTCAGGGAATCAAGCCAGAGGTCATGGGGTCTGTGATTACTGATGGGCAAGAATAAACATGAGGTCAGAACCTGGTGAGGACAGCCAAAGTTTGCATAAACAGATTTCAGAGGATCAGGAAGGCCTTTGGGTCCAGAATTGAGGTAGGATATCTCATGGTGACCACCAATCAAAGCACAAGTGTGAACCTGTGGCCTAGGTCTTCTCACCTAGCTGCCACTTTATAGTTTCCCATGGTAAGCCTGGGACCTATATGTTTGGGGATAAATGGAAACATCTAGGTAGGGATACATTGGTGCAAGGAGGTGCAGTTATAAGCAAATACTTTGCTTATTTGGCTGGGAATAGGGTAGGGAAGACTCTGTCGATGCAGGTTGGTTCAGGCAATGAAAACGAAAAAAAGCACTGATGGAGCAAATATCTCTGAAAAGTGGCCTATGGAGCAAAAGCTGTTGTAAATCTTAGCATCTTAACAATAAAAGGAGAGCTACTGGACTAAATATTCTGCACTGGTGGTCTTCTCTGCCCCAAATTCATCAGATCATTGCACCTACCCACATTTTGTTTTGATGGTCTGAAACTGCTCTTAGGACATAGCAGGATACAAGAGTTTCCAGTTTCAAAAGCATAGCATCTATCAATCTTCTTTAACCCATTTTGAAGGTGGGCATATAAATGGAGTCAAACTCAGTTGGAATTGGGCCTATGGAATTACATTTGTAAAATTTATGATGCATAGCAAGGGATAAGCCCACTATCTTATGTACACACATGAACTGCTTTAGCCACTTGCCAAATAGTTAACAAAAAAAAAGGTCTTTCATTTGCCTAAGGAAGAGGCAGTCTTAATATTTATTTAGAAGCAGGTCATTTAATTGTTTGTTTAAAAGAAGTTTATATATGAATTCTTGAGTTTGCAAATGCATTTTAATACTTCCTTTGTCTTTCTAAATGGAAAGGATGACCCCCTTCCCAAACTAAAAGCTATTAACATGCAAATGAAACTAGTATCTCTAGGTCAGTATTATACCCAAGAGGCAACAACCACCACCTCCAGAATTTTATATGTAGATTTTTAAAGGCCAGCAGCAATAGGCAATGTAGTCTAGTAATAGCAAGAAGGAAATTAATAGCTTGCTTCATAGTTGTACAAATTCTAGAGTGCTGGGAAGCAGCCATCTTGTATAGGAAGAATGCTAGAAGAAGAGTTAGGAGTCCCAAGCAGCTCTACCACTAGCTAGCTAAACATGGGAACTTTGAGAAATAGCTTGGCTTCAGTTTCCCTCTCTAGAAATTAAGAAGACTACATTACATTTCCAAGGTGCATCCCACTTTTAAAACTCTATTGTTCAAACAACAGATAAGCAAGGATTGAAGTATATGGGAAAACCTTATGTTTCTCCTATTGTAATAGTGTCTTTTTGATTCCATACCATGAGGCCACAATTTTGGACTGAATCTGGGATTACTATAGGTGCGCTAAGATTCTAAGATAATTCGGTGAAATCATAGGGAGCCACATTCAGTAAGAGACCCTATCTGTTCCTGAAGCAGTTTCACATGAAAGTGGTGCTAAAACCATTCAACCTTCTTGTCCCTACTCCCCATTTCCCTCATGTATTGAGTACTCTCAAATACAGAATATTGATCTGAAATGGTGAGTCATTTATTATGATTTTATAGTCCTGGGCTACAGTCAAATAAGAAAGGGTTTAAACAGGTCCATTAGAGAATTCATTCATTCAATAAGCATTTATTAGGCACCTTTGTCCTAGAAGCTGGGCATAAAAAGACAAAATACAAAACAGTCTCTCCCCTCAAGTAAATCACATTCTATTGGAGACAAAAATTAAATGTAGACAAAAAATTAAATAAAGAATGTTCAAAGTACATTGTATAAAAGATAAATACAGTGCCATTGGGGAGCAGAGGGATAAGCATAGGCTTTCTATAAGAGGTATCACCTGAAAGGAAAGGGCAGAAAATACATGCATTTTTGTTCTCTTAGCTAAGACGCATCTCACAGGAGGAAGAAGAACTAGAGTTAGAATAAATTCTTAGGCATAACTGTACATTTCTATGACTACTGTAAGGTAAGATTTCAAGAGTCTACATGAACCAAAGACTCATGCATGAGCTGAGGATTGTCCCATTAGCACTCTTATGCTACACTCCTGGTCAACTAGCCTGCTTAGAAGCCCCTTATATGTTTCTGCAGCCCTGAACAGACTCAGATAATTCCCCTACTATTCTGAGTAGCAAACAAGACCCATAGGACCCTATGAGGAACACAAAAAATTAGCTTATTCAGGTCCAGTCACTGAATAAAAAAATGTCTGGGTTTTCCCAGATCCATGGTTTCTTTGAGGGCCCACTTTATCTTTTTAACACTCAGGAAAATTTTGAAAACATCACCTGAGGAAAGCATCTCATTCAAAAATAATTAGTGGGTCTAGCACTGTTCAATGAATCCTTAAAAAGATGGCTATTCTGGGTTTACAGGCTATTGCTGTGGCCAATTATCTGCACCTCCCTGATAGAAGTATGGGGCAGTTACTAGCACACTTAGATTTCAGCACTGAACAGCCCTAACTCACTTTCGTCTGTGATCAGTGGGCAAAAATTTCAGGAAGGAAGATCTCAATTCATTCAGTGTGAATAAAAAGTTTTTTTAAAAAATAAGAAATGGAATCAGCCAACCTCAAAAGTGGTGAGCTCTGAAGGAGAACAGTTCAAGCAAAGGATATATAACCAACTGTCCTGAACTAGAAGCCCTAGTAGATTTCGTTCATTCTATGTGCTAAGCAGGATGGCCAGTATCTTTTTTCCCATTTGGTTGAGACATTTTTGGCTTTAAGGAATTTGCTGAATCTTCATCTATCACCAGGCCTCAGTACCATCTGAGAATTTCATAATATGAAGAAATAACCACCCTTCTTACATAATAGAACTGCAGTATTCAGAGGAATGAGTTAGGGGGTGAACAAAGGAGTCATTCAGAGAGGTTTCACCTAAATAATCCTTCCCCCAAACCTTGAAGTCTTACTTATAATTTTAAGAAGCATGATCATGATGAAGTCACTTTCCCATTACTGTAGAATTAAAAGCAACTATAGGATTTTGTTGAGTATTTCAGCACCGAGAAGGTTGGAAGTGAGGGTAGACTTATTTAATTTCACACTAAGAGGAAAATGAAACTGCCAAGTTTAAGAAATTTAGGAAATACATAATCATGTCCTATGTAAGCAATTACTTTAGGAAAATGTTTGAATTCTTAGTGAGTCTATGTATGAATCTAATGTATCTAATATTTAGTTGGTTCAGTGAAAGGAGTTAATTCAGTCAAAAACCCAAGTGGAAGTTTCTTTGTGGCTGCTACTGTTGTTTTTAACAGCTGTTATTGTTTGCTTGAAGTGATATCACCTTACCAGCCCAAATAGAATGGCTAGATTAGCCTAATGCAGCCATAACTATCACTGTCCTTGTGACTTTGAACAAGCTATATAACTTTTCTAAATTTCAACCTCTTCATGTATAAAGTGTTAATAATAGCATCTGCCCTACCCACTTAGCAGGGTTATTGTCAAGATAAAAAGAAATTAGTTATTGTAACAACAATGTTGCTAGCAGCTGCTGTAGAGGTGAAAGACCAATAACACCAACACATAAGCACACAGAAGGGCTGCCAGCACATGTTCTTTGATCTGCTTTTCTAAGGAAAGCAATCTTAAGGGGTTAACGATCTCACTTTAATCAAACATACATATATCATTTACTTAGTTCAGGGGGAAAAGTCAGCACCCTGAACTTCAGAGCAAATACAAACAGAAATTACAAACATACATAAACAGAGCAAATAAACACGAATTAGCAGAGAGACTTCTAGCTGTCTGTCCAAGCAATACACCAACAATTACCAGAGACAGAAGCACCAACATCTGGGTTTTCAAAGCCGGGGGGCTCCTTAACAATGGCCACCCAGAGTCTCATCTGGCCAAATTACACAACACTCTCCCAGTGAGTGAGAGCCCCAAACAAACCTCTGAGTTTATATACCCTTCTTAGGCCCCTAATGCTCCACACCTAATCAGCAAAAAGGTTTGGGTCTGGGACTTCACACCCGGTTAGCAAAAGGGTATGGGCCTGGGGCTTTGCAACTAGCAAGACTTAATCAAAGGTAATTGATTACTTTAGCATTCTAAAAGAGAAAACGGTAAAAAAAAAAGTCTCACCTTAATTACCATTACATGTATGTAAATAGCACTTCAGTTATTATAATTGTGCTTATGATTCATAACTATATAGTTAAGATTATAATTTTAGTCAATTATTACTCAATAATAGAAATATCTTATATTTTATGATTTTCTATATGTAATATCATCTATATAGTATTAGAGAGGCAGTCTGATGTAGTAGATAACATGCTGGCCTCAAAGCCAGGAAAACCTCTGTTGTAGCCCAACCTCTGACATATACTGGCTATGTCCCTGAAAAAGCCGCTTAAAGTCTCAAGGTTCTAGGCAATTATCTAAGACTATAAATTGAAAAAAAAAAAAGAGTGGGAGGGGGGCAAGCTTCATTGGTAGCAGTTTCCTCACCAGGGAATTTATCCCATACTAATGAACTTACAGGTCTGGTCCTTATCCCTATGTAGGCAGTATTATTTATTACTCCTTTTTTGATGGTACCTACAGCCTTATAGGTAAATAGCTACCCTTATAAATAGATCTAAGCCCTGTGTGCCTGTTAGAAAACAAAGCCTCTTAACTTTTTTCCTCCCTAACTATCTATCATCAACTTTTTTTTAATCCTCCTGAAGCACATCAAACACATTATTACTCTCTCCAAAATTACATTGAGATCAATGTATGATCCTTCTTCTAAAGCAATATTTCTGCTGGCTGCTAATGACTCCTAAGAAGAATTAAAATATATATCCCCTAATAATAAACATTTAGAGTCTCTGAAGACTCATTAATTTGGTATTAGAAAGACAAAGACCCATACTAAAATGAAATAACTGGTTTTTAACTAAAACCTGTTAAGCAATTTTTTTTAACTCTAACCGAAAAGTTTACACAAAGGTTTTTATCTTTTTTTAAAAAAGCCATTTGTCTTTAAACTTTGTTCATGTTAATATATTAAAATTCCCAAGAAGTTAATATTGTCTATTTTCACACAATCCCCAAATAGTAGAGTTGGAAGAGACCCCAGCATACATCTGGTCCAGGGGTGAAGAACCTGCAGCCTCAAGACTACAGTCAAAGAGCCATACTTGAGGACCTAGAGGGTCACATGTGGCCTTGAGGCAGCAGCTTCTCCACCCCTAATCTAGTCCATCCTGGACCTAAAAAGGAATCCCTGCTAAAAATATACTTAATAAGTATCATCCAGTTGTTTTTTGAAAGATCTGTGATGAGGGAGGACTGACTACCTCCTGAGGGAGTAAATTCATTTTGGAGATACCTCTAACTGTTGGAAAAATTTTATTGCCATCAAGTCTCAAATTTTCTCTTTGCAACTTCCACTGATAATTCCCTGTTTCAAACTATGGGGACAAAAAGAGAATGTCTAATATTTTTTCCACATAACAGCTCTTAAGATACTTAAAGAATGCAATCATATCCCTCAGAGTATACTTCTCTGCAGTCCAAACATCCCCACTCCCTATAACTATCCTCATATGACATGGAGGATTCAAACAAGTTCACTACCCTTGTTTCTCTAGACACTTTCCAGCTTACTACTATCTAAACTGCAGTACCTCTAGAACTAAATATGATACTCCAAAATGTGGGCTCTACTAGGGTACAGAAAGATCATCGCCTAATTATTTCTGGAAGTTGGACCTCTCTTACTGTAGTTCAAAACTGCATTAGCTTTTTAGCTGCTATATTATACTGTTGACTCATATATTGAGGTTGAAGTCCACTAAGATCCCCAGATCAGTTTCAAACAACTGGTAGTCCAGTACCTCACACATTTTGTATAGTGAAATTGATTTTTTTGTATCCAAATACTTATAAAACCCAAGGTTTTATATTTTTTACTTCTGAATTTCATCTTATTCAATTATTTCAGCATTCTATCTTCTGACCCTGCCATTCAAAACACTAGCTTACCCTCTGAGCTTTAAGGCATCTGCAACCTTAATAAGCATCCCATCTATACCTTTGTTTAAGTCAGAAGTTCATTTGCAAAGATCAAGCACTGATCTCTAGGGTACTCCACTGAAGACCTTACAAGCTAATATCAGGCCATTAACAACTTTGCTTTGAGTCCAGTATTTTCCACAATAGCAGTATAAGATAGTTTATTAAATGCTTTGGTAAAATCTTGGTGAATTAAGTACTATGGAATTCCCCTTATTTATGAGTTAGCAACACTGTCAAAAAATGAAATAAGGTTACTCCCCCGACCTATTCTTCATATATATATATATATATATATATATATATATATATATATATATATATATGTGTGTGTGTGTGTGTGTGTGTGTGTGTGTGTATGTGTGTGTACACATATATATGTATATATATACATATATATGAAATTATTATTATTTATTTATTTAATATTTTTAGTTTTCAGCATTGATTTCCACAAGATTTTGAATTACAAATTTTCTCCCCATTTCTACACTCCCCCACTCCAAGATGACATATATTCTGATTGCCCCATTCCCGAGTCAGCCCTCCCTTCTGTCACCCCAACCCCCACCCCCTTTTCCCTTACTTTCTTGTAGGGCAAGATAGATTTCTATGTCCCATTGCCTGTATATCTTATTTCCCAGTTGCATGTAAAAACACCTTTTTTTTGAACATGTGCTTTTAAAACTTTGAGTTCAAAATTCTCTCCCCTCTTCCCTCCCCACCCACCATCCCTAAGAAGGCAAGCAATTCAACATAGGTCACACATGTATCATTATGCAAAACCTACTATATTTTACTCCCTCCTATCCTGTCCTCCTTTATTCAATTTTCTCCCTTGACCCTGTCCCTTTTCGAAAGTGTTTGCTTTTGATTACTTCCTCCCCCAGTCTGCCCTCTTTTCTATCATCCCCCTTTTTTTATCCCCCCCTCCTTCTTTCCTGTGGAGTAAGATACCCAATTGAGTGTGTATGTTATTCCCTCCTTAAGTCAGATCCAATGAGAACAAGTTTCACTCATTCCCCCTCACCTCCCCCCCTTCCCTTCCAATAGAACTGCTTTTTCTTGCCACTTTTATGTGAGATAATTTACCCCAATCCTATTCTCTCCCTTTCTCCCTCTCTCAACCTTTAATTTGATTTTATTTTTTTAGATATCATCCCTTCATATTCAACTCACCCTGTGCCCTCTGTCTATACACATATGTATATTCCCTTCAACTACCCTAATACTGAGGTCTCATGAATTATACACATCATCTTTTCATGTAAGAATGTAAACAAAACAGTTCAACTTTAGTAAGTCCCTTATGATATCTCTTTCTTGTTTATCTTTTCATGCTTCTCTTGATTCTTGTGTTTGAAAGTCAAATTTTCTATTCAGCTCTGGTCTTTTCACTGGGAAAGCTTGAAAGTCCTCTATTTTATTGAAAATCCCTATTTTGCCTTGGAGCATGATACTCAGTTTTGCTGGGTAGGTGATTCTTGGTTTTAATCCTAGCTCCATTGACTTCCAGAACATCATATTCCAAGCCCTTCCATCCCTTAATGTAGAAGGTGCTAGATCTTGTGTTATTCTGATTGTGTTTTCACAATATTCAAATTGTTTCTTTCTGGCTGCTTGCTGTATTTTCTCCTTGATCTGAGAGCTCTGGAATTTGGTGACAATATTCCTAGGAGTTTTCTTTTTGGGATCTTTTTGAGGAGGCAATTGGTGGATTCTTTCAATTTCTATTTTACCCTCTGGCTCTAGGATATCAGGGCAGTTCTCCATGATAATTTCTTGAAAGATGATATCTAGGCTCTTTTTTGATCATGGCTTTCAGGTAGTCCAATAATCTTTAAATTATCTTTCCTGGATCTATTCTCCAGGTCAATGGTTTTTCCAATGAGATATTTCACATTGTCTTCCATTTTTTCCTTCCTTTGGTTCTGTTTTATAATATCTTAATTTCTCATAAAGCCACTAGCTTCTGCTTGCTCCAACCTAATTTTTCAGGTAGTGTTTTCTTCAGTGGTCTTTTGGACCTCCTTTTCCATTTGGGTAATTCTGCCTTTCACAGCCTTCTTCTTCTCATTTGCTTTGTGGGGCTGTGTTGCTATTTGAGTTAGTCTATTTTTTAAGGTGTTATTTTCTTCAGTATTTTTTGGGTCTCCTTTAGCAAGTCATGGACTTGTTTTTCATGGTTTTCTCACATCACTCTCATTTCTCTTCCCAATTTTTCCTTTATTTCACTTACTTGCTTTTCCAAATCCTTTTTGAGCTCCTCCATGGCTTGAGACCAATTCATATTTTTCTTGGAGGCTTTTGATGTAGGCTCTTTGATTTTGTTGACTTCTTCTGGCTGTATGTTTTGGTCACCAAGAAAAGATTCCAAAGTCCGAGTCTGTACCTTAGACCGTTTTTGCTGCCTGGCCATGTTCCCAGCCAACTACTTGACCCTTGAACTTTTTGTCAGGATATGACTGCTTGTAGAATAGAGAGTACTTTTTCCCAAGCTTGAGGGGCTGCACTGCTGTTTTCAGAGCTACTTCTACAAAGCAAGCTCTGCCACACCAGCGCTCCTTCTCCCCCAAGAACCACCAAGCAGGATTGTGGCCCAGATCCAGGCAGGGCAAAGCAGGCTTTGCACTCCCGCTCTAATCCACCACTTAATTCCTCCCACCAGGTGGGCCTGGGGCCAGAAGCAACTGCAGCTGTAGCTCTGGAAGAGCCTCAGAGCTTCACCACCTCAGCTGCAACCTTGAACTCCTTTCACTCTGTCCCAGCAGCTTTTCCCACTAACCTGCTCTGTTGTCTTTGGTGTTTGTGGGTTAAGAAATCTGGTAACTGCCACAGCTCAATGATTCAGTGCCCTATGGCCTGTTCTGCCTGGCTCCTGGTCTCGTTGGTCCTGGCATGGCCCATACTGGGCTCTGCTCCCAGCTCCATGCAATAGGCCCTTCCCAGCGACCATCCAGGCTGTCTTGGGCTGGAGCCCTGCTTCCCTCTGCTATTTTGTGGGTTCTATAGCTCTAGAATTTGTTCAGAGTCATTTTATAGGTGTTTGAAGAGACCTGGGCTAGAGCTTAAGCAAGTCCCTGCTTTCCAGCCACCCACCATCTTGGCCCCCCCCCAACTTATTCTTGATGACGTTATGCTGGCTCTTTTTAATATGGTCATTCATTTTTCCTTAACAATATTCACTCACTCTCCCATTAGTGATTCATTCTAGAATTGGAATCAAAATCAAGCTCATTGACCTACAGTTGGCAAGCTCTTCTTTTTCCCTCTTGAAATGGGATTTAGCACATGCCTAGACCACTGAAAATGGGGTCACCCATGCAGAAGATGCTGGGGGACCTGCTCCTGGGAGACAGGAGAGTTGTTGCATTGTACAGCATAATGACACGTATTTGGAAACAGTCTTTTTACATTAGCTGCTTAACCAGAAGTGACTGTATCTCTAAAATTGCCGGCTTGAGTAGTTTTGGGGCTTTTTCCTACATTCTTATCTTAGGATGAATGCCTCCTTCACCTTCAATTTTATGAAAATTGGAGCAATTCTGCCCTTCACTGGTCCTAGGATATGTACATGTCTTCTTAACCATATTTTTTTTCAAATATCAATGACAGTGGCTCAGCACTTTTGATACCCAAGGATAGAGTTCATCCAAGCTAGGTGACTTGGATTCATCAAGAGTCACTATATCCTTACATAACTTGGGTACTAACTTCCTACTTTTCTTCTTTGCTGTCATTTTTAGTACAAAGACTATTCTCCTTTACAGAGAAAACAGAAGTAGAAGAAAGTTGAACAACCGTATCTTCTCTCTACTACGTTATCATCATTTTATTCACCTAAGTGGTGGTTATATCCCTTTCTCCCAGTCATTCTTTTTCCCCTAATGTATATAACAGAATTTTTTTAATCCTTATTGTTACCCTCAGCCTTCCTCATTAGCTGCAGCTCATTCTAAGCCTTAGAATTTATGGTATTTTATAGGATTGGGGCTTGCTCTTATAAACATCAGCTCTTACTTTTAAAATTGTTAGTTGGTGATATATCTTTCTACCTACATCAATCTACAGTCAACTCATTTTTCCTACTCAATAAAATTATTTCCCTTTGACTTTATTATTTCATTTTTGTTTCCCAGTTTTTCTACTATGTAATTTTAATTCATGGGCTCCTCCTAATCCCTTCTCTGAAATCTTTGAAAATTTAGCCTCCAAAATCTAGAATGCATGTCAGACTGTTCCTGACTTTCTTTTCACTTACAGTATCACAAACTCTAGGAGAGAGTTTTCACTTCCCCCACGGTTACTGTTATCACCATCTAGTTTTCAGCTCCTGACCCTGTTCATGAAAATCAGATCCAGAATAGAATTTTCACTTACTAGCTCCTCTATCTTTAAAGGACATAAGAGTCATTAAGACAAGCCAAGAAGTTGTTAAGGGTCCCTTTTTTGGCAGAGAGAGTACCTCAGCTAATATCTACATAGCTAAAGTCCTCTTTCACTACTGTAGCAAGACTCTGGGCCAGACTTTTGCTCTTTTTCCTGACTTCCTCACTTACTTCCTTTTCCTGTCTAGGTGATCTCATGAAAAAAATCACTTGTTTCTTCCTCTATGCATCTCAACTCACATGCCCTCCACCATCAGGCCCACCTCTTGTTCCTCTATTTTCTCACCTTATTGTAATTTATTAATGTATAGAGTTCCCCAATCCATTCTCTTTACCTATCCTATTTCTTCTGAATCAGTTATACCTATCAAGAACTATATCAGTCTAGGGTTTCATTCCCCCAAGTCTCACTGATACCAATGAGGTCAAATTTGCATCCTTGCAATTAGGACCTTCGTGTCTTCTTTCTTATCACCTAAACTGCAGGTATTTCTGTAACAATTATTGAAGCCAGGAGTTTTTGCCATTGCCTCATTTTTAATTTTTTTTTCTCCTATGAAGTACTAGGTCTCTCAAGTGCTATTCTTCTTCCTTCATTTTAACTACCTTTGATTCTCTTCTCCCTTCTCTTCCCTTTCCCTTCTCCTTTCCTCCTTTCTCACTTCTTCCCTTTTCTCCTCTTCCCCCTCTCCCCTACACCCAGGGCAGGGAACAGAGTGTTGGGCCTGAAGTCAAACAGACCTGAGTTTAAACAGGACCTCAGACACTTACTAGCTCTGTTTGCCTCAATTTCCTCATCTGTAAAATGGGGGATAGTAATAGCACCTACTTCATAGGGTTTTTGTGAGGATCAAAAGAAATAATAATTGTAAACCACTTAGCACAGTGCCTGGCACATAGTAGTACTAAATAAATGTTACCTTATGATTAATAATTATTATATCTAGATTAATGACTACACATCAGGAGGTTTATACTCCTCCCATGTTATTATTATTAATTATTATTATTCCCTTTTAATTAGATTTGTAAAATTGCAATTGAATACATTTTTGACAGCCTTGGTTAGATGCACTTTATCTCTGGCCCAGAATCTGTCATTCCTATGGTTTAAAACATGATCCACAAATCTAAATCTCATTCTTCTATACTACCTTTGTAGCCAGCTTATCACTTCTCAAATCAATTTTTCTTTTTCTTGCTCTTGCCTTCAATGAACAGCATTGAATACAACCTGTGCATCAAGATTCTGCATAATGTTGTGATCTTTGGCAATGACTTCTAGGTTCCTTCTGGCAGTATTCTTCATACCCATGTTAATCACTCATCCATTTTCACATATCTTGGGATATCTTAGATACATGCCCCCAAGAAGATGGCAGATCTTTCTTTTGTTCCTCCTTTTAATCTATATTCTTCTTGGGGGAAGTAGTAATTTTTGTTAAGCATATTTTCCCTTATTTAATTAAAAAACCCTAAAAGAAATGAATAGCTTTTAAGGGGTAATTCTGTGCTTCAAAATCATTCATTTATGGGCATAAAACAAAGTTATACCCTCTTGCATGGTAATTCATAGAAACATCAGTGCTCGAGTGTTTTGTTCTATTTTCAGCTGTACATTAAGAATACATTGTGATAATTCTGTTACTTACACTGAACATTAATGAGTCTTATTTCCTAGTTATTATTGAGCTAGAAGCTTCAATTTAGGCAACATGTATTCCAGATCAGAGAAAAATCCCCCCATTCCAATCCTCTCTAGCTAGCTTTGCAGGATGCATGTCCTGCATCTCCTGAGAATGACTCAGCTGGACTTCCAACCAAGAAAAGTCTCTGAAAAAGATAATCTCATTCCTTTTTAATAATATTTTAAAATAGTTATAAAATACACACACAAAAGAAACCAATTATATCAAAATGTAGTCATCATAATTTTGTTAATTTTCTAGGAAGCCCGCCTATTGGCCACGTTGGTTTGTGGCCCTGAGGAAGGCCATCCTTTGTGGGGGGAAGTCAGGCAGTTCAAGTCAGTTTTATCTGGTGAAATAAAAGAGTCCCTGATTTTGTGAAATTGAGGAAGGACACAGGGCATTTGTTTCTGCCACATGTACACACAGTAGCTGGGCTGAAGAACTTCTGTCAAGATTCAGCCTACCAAAGATTGGATGTGTGAGAGCTAATCAGCTAAAGTTGGAGAGCTGAAGAAGTGTTTTTGTGACAACAGTGAAGGGAAGGAAATACATATAATCAAGCCTCTGAGCCATGCACTAATTAATATCTACCTCCCCTTTGAAGAAAATGACCCAGTACTGAATTCCAATGAATTATACATTTTAATTTACAATCAGCTAGAGGGATAACTACGTTACGAAATGGACATGTCTATTTATTCATTCTTTGGTACACTAGTAGTCACTCAAATTGCCCCCCTGGCCAAAGTTTAAAAGAAACTTGGTGAGGATTAGCAGAAATATAATAAACTCCATCCCTCCACTATTATCTTTTGTCAGACCACTTGTAGAAACTGTTTTCTTCCAGCCAAATCTAATTCAGTTTGGCAAACTTGTATCAATCACCTACTGTGTGCAGAACACTGCACTAAGTACTGGGAAAGCTTAGTAAGTCCTTGACCCTACCCCCTGGAAACACTGGGAATAGACACGTATAGACAATAAACATACATATAGGAGTAATTATGATGCAAAACAGAGCATGGTAAATTCTCAAGAGGGATGCAAACACAGTGCTATTCCAAGTCTGAGAAAAGAAAGATCATTTCCCAACCAGGAAGGTTCGAGAAAGCTTTATGGAAGATGTGGCATTTGGTCAAGGTTTGGAAAGCTACTCGATGTCAACATCAAGCATTGGCAGGGGGAGCAACATGGGCAAGAACAGAAGCCACACATGACTAGGAGTGGGAAGGAGAGAAAAGGGCAACTGTAAGGGAAGCTGAAATTTTTATTTGAATCTCCTTGTGAGGTTCAGTCCCTGAGATTAACACACTTTCAATTTTGTTACTGACACATGAAAAATTTATTTTCTAATATGACTTTTTTGGAGGATAAATTTATGCAAATAGCACATGCAGGGGGAAAAGAAGTCTGTGAGTAAATTGAGAATCCCTAAATTATAGCACGAGATTTCCCTGTAATCCCTTAACAGTAATTACTGTCAGGTTTTAGAGTGAGGAAAGCTTACAGAATCTTCCTGCAATGTTTTATATGTTACATTTTTCAATTCAATTCAGAATTATGAGAGAATTAACAGGAATGAAGCCACCTAGATAAAGCCCAGACACAGAGAAAAGGCACATGTAAATTAAAGATACACTAGCCCTTGAAAAAAATAATTTAATGACAACTAGTAAATATATTTCCATCTAGAGGTCAACTAACAATATGGCATAGTTAATCCCCAACCCAGATTACTTGCACCTGGGTAATCAAAGTCTAAACTTAAGATCTTCTCTTGCAAGTTTTATATCTAATTCTCCCACCTTCATTTCTTAAAGGAGTTTCACAAGAACCCCTTCAATTCATACACAAAGACATTTCAGCACCTATAGATTAACATTTTCTTCTGGACTGGGTGTGAGAAACACAACCACAGAAATGCTCTTAATGAAAGTTGTTTGAATCACTATCAAGTCATTCCTTCTACTTCCTAGGGGAAAGAGATGGAAAAAGAAGAGAGAAAAAAGGATAGAAAGCAGAAAAGAGGAAGACTTAATTATCCTTTAAGTTTGGGAGTTTCCAAAAGACTACCCATTCTTTCCCCCAGAGCCAAGATCAATAAAAGGGGTTTCTTTTCTTTATCACTAGTTTTCATAAGAATTTGAGGGTGTTCTATTGGCCAAAATAGGTTCCTTTTCCCTATCTGTGCTCAAGAGATTCATTATTCCTGTTAATTCAGGTCTGCCTTCCTGTTAACAAACCCCTATAGATCTGTTTTCTCTATTCTGGCCTGCAAACCCCAGATTTCAACATTCTAAATGGAGTATTTTTCCACATCACTTTGCCTCTTAATTGTGCAACCACTGAAGGATGTGAACATCTCCAAAGGGCTTTCTAGCAATCCCTGCAATTGTCTTAACAATAGAATAGAGGCTGTCAATTTCCTAAGACTACTGTTAGTGTTTGTTTGGAGTGGGGTTTTGTTTTGTTTCCCAGCAGATTTCTTGGAACATGTTCCCATTCATTATGTCCGTGTTTTTGATTAAAAGGGACCTCAGGGTGATCAAGTTTGAGTATTCCAAAGATAAAGTCATGTGGAAGGTAGTGGGAGAAAAGGGTATATCACCCAGTTGACCCAGAGCCAATCTGGAAAATTCAATAAATTTTTGTCTCTTTTAAAGTCATCTTTGCTTTTTAAACATGCCTGAATCTATTAGAGAGAAAATAACTTTACCATATTTTTGGCTTATAGCTAAATAAGTTGGCAACCAAGAATGTATTCAATTCTTTAAAAAATCCTCTAAATAAGCCTAACAATTCCATTTAACAAATATATTTAAAAACCACCTATATTCAAGGCACAATGTTAAGTACTAGGGATACAATATGGAAAAATGAAAGACCCTACCCTCAAGAAGCTTGTAATTTAGTAGTATAAAATAATATGAAACACATACACAAATAATTATAATATCAGGATAGAAAAGGATAGGAGCAAAGAAGAGATCTAGCTGAAATGCTAGGGGAACTTTGAGGAAAGATTGATCACTTTAAGCTAAGCAGATCAGGATGGAAGTTTCCTAGAAAAAGTAACTCCTGAACTAGGTCTTGAAAGAAGAAAAGGAATTCAGCAGGCAGAGAAAAGAAGTGACTGTGTCATAAGAGGTCACCTTAGTGTACAAAGGCCAGTGCTGACAATGGGGAATGGCTAGCTATCTCATTTGACTGGAACACAGAGAGTAAAATTAAATAAAGCTGGAAAGGCAAGTTGGAGTCTGATCACAGAAGGCCTTAATTGCATAGCAAGGTGTTTGTATTTTATTGTACATGAACAAGGCAGTAACTGAAGGTTTCAGAAAGCTGAAAACTCCAATTATGCCAGCTTCTGCCAATTTCTCAGTTATTGTTAATGAATGAAATAAAACCTGGCACTTCAAACTTATGATCAGAAACAACCTCATTCATTCCTTCAACATTTATTAAGTACCTATAATATGCAGAACATAATGTTGTGCAATGGGGGAAATACAAAGTTTCATTAAGATATGGTCCCTGCCTTGATGAAGCTCGTAATCTTGGAGTCTTATGAGCAGGTCGACTACATAGCTCCTTATCATTCTATCAGTATAGATTCATTTATTTAGAGGACTACAGTGATGCAGTAGAAAAATCATCGGACTTGAAGTCAGAAAATTTGGGTTGGCAATTAATGTCTAGCTCAAATATTTATTAGATCAGGGGCTTAACTTAACAGTCTCAGTTTCTTCCATCTATAAAAAGATTATAATTATATCGTCACTACCTACCTCACAGAGTTTTAAGTAGAATCAACTGTGGTATCTAAGTTTTAAAAAAAAATACAGAAGACTGGGGTTCTGCTATTTACCAATTATATGGTTTCAGGCAAATCACAACATCTATGAGCCTCAATTTCCTTGCCTGTAAAATGGAAGTAATGGCAAATTCATTATTTATCACATAGCGTTATAATGAAGAAAGTGTTTTGTAAACCCTAAAATTATTATCATACCTTTGAGAGCAGCTTTGAAATGTAAAAAAAAAAGTTGTGTAAGTATAAATGATGTATCAAACATAATGATTTTAAGAAAAAAAGATCCTATTTACTCCTATTAAGATAAATTTTAAAAGCTTCCTTGAAGAGTCTGAATCCTGGAAGTTATTTTTTACCATTCTCTTTCAACTTCACTGCCACTGTATTTCAGACTTCCCCACATGACAACAAAAGCCAACACTTCCATAGGCCTAATAAGTTTCATTTATCTTTGCTGCAATGCTATATCTGAGTTCTCTCTCAAGACTGGTATGGAAGGGAAGGAATATTCTGTTGAAAAGAAGTGCCTCCAGTAGGGAAACACTCCAGGAAGAAGAGCAATGAAGGTCAGGAGATCCTAATTAAAGAAGTTGAATGAAAAAATAAAAATAAAAAAATATGTTTGGGACTAATAGTAAGGGGGGGAAATAAATGGACCAATTTTTTGAACCATTGGGTAGCAATGTTACTTCCACCTGGAAAGATACTCACTACAAGATTAATTAGATTTGTAATATTTTTTCTGTCCTCCCCTGTACCTTTCCATCACTGGTAGTGTATATGGTCAAAATTCAGCCTAGATGATAAAAAAAGAAAATAAATGAAATGAACCACAGTCAATAACCCTAGTGTTAACAACAAATTGGTATGGTCACAGCTTGAAGACTAGGGTCAGAATTCAAAGTGACCGTTATGAATCGAGAAATGATCAGAGTGGGAAAATCAATATAATCAAAGTACAAGGAGTAGTTACAATTGCATGGAATTATAGGAAGAGTTGGGACAAGTTAGATCACATGGAGAATTCTGGGAAACAATTTAGATCTGATCCATAGGGCAAAAGGAAATCATAAAGCTTTAGGGTCTCAAACAGGTCCTTAAGTAGAATGGGAATATAACTTTTGAGGGAGAGGATAGAGTAAAAAGTATAGATATTGGAAGCTACTGATAAAGGAAATTATATTTTAGACAAAATATGACAAGTATTTGAACTAATGTACTAGATGTAAGGAGATTGGGGAAAAGGCTGGGTTTGGGGTAATACTGTGTAGAAAGAAGTATGATATGGCAAGCAATTGGATGTCAGACAAAATGGACTGCAATGGATCATCAAAGAGTACTCTTTGACCTATATTCTACTGTATTCTATATTGTACTGTAACAGTTTATCTTTCAGATAAGAAATGTTACATGATATTCAACTGAACTAGTCAATCCAGGAGTAAATAAGTGGATTTGTGTGAGGGATCCAAGCAAGCACAGATAGCAATTGGTGTATGATGCTTCTCAGATCTTGAAATAAGGAAAAGGACAGGCCAGCATTCAATGCTGTTACCATGAGAAAATAAAGCAAGGCTAAAATGATATTTGTGGAAAGGTACATAATACATGAAGTCGGTTAATCAGAAAGCAAACAACATTTTTACCAATGAAATGCTGATTTTAGTATAATATATTGCATGCTTTTATTTTTTAAAATAACTAAACATAGGACCTGTACTTGAAAGAGAAACATAGATTCTGTTATGTGACATGATCAATTGACTACAATTCCTAGAGTCCTCTATGCATGGAAAGAAGAGGGGGAAAATGCCACAAACAAAAACATTCCCAGATAGGATGATTTACAAGTAAGAGAGTAATGAGCCAATGGTGTAAAATGCACACTTTACAGAGAACTAAGACAGAACAGAAATAGAAGGTGCTTGGAGAGGAAGTGAAGGAGAGTGAGAAAAGAAAGAAAAAAAATATTTTAAGTTAGACCAAAGAGACTGTTTTGGTCTTACTTTTATGTTCCCGGTGCCTGGAATGATGCTTAGTATTCTGTAAGCATTCAATCTGTGCTTCTTATTGTTATTGTTATCTTGATTTTTGTATTCATGTTGTTTAGCAAAGAACTTTTGACAAAGGATGCACTTCATCAAGGTCTGTGAAATTCAATTCCATATATTTCTCTCTTCTACAAAGACACGATCCATGCTCTATAGCTATAAGCACAAAATCAAACATCCAGAAAAGGAAACTTCCGAAAGGTTGAAATGAAACAAAATGATCCCAACAAATGGTCTAATTTTTCCAAGTCACACAGGAAGTACTTTAAATGTTCACAGTTAATGGAAAGGACACCACCCTCCCAAATTTTAAAAAAAAATGTTTGGGGCTTGTTTTGGGCTCATGAAAAGAATTTGCACAAGACCTTGAAAACAGTGATGGCACAGTGGATAGAACTCTGGACCTGGAGTCAGAAAGACCTGAGTACAAATCTGACCTTAGACACTTAATACCTGTGTGAACCTTGGTAAAGTCACTTAACTTTCATCTACTTCAGTTTCCTCATCTATAAAATGGCACTCATCTATATAATAGCACTTAACTCTCAGAGTTGTTGTGAGGATTAAATGAGATATTTGTAAAGTGTTTAGCACAGTGTCTGGTTCATAGCAGATGCTTAATAAATGTTTGTTCCCTGCTTGATGTGCTTTGCAAATCTTAAGATGCTATATAAACGTTAGCTATTAGCAGGAACCATAGTGGTAGTAGTACTTATCATATCATGCATCTACAAAATTTCAGTGTTGGATTAGACGATGTCAGAAGTCATATAGTTCACCCATAACTGAATAGGAATCTCGATCCCTGACAAAAGATCATCATCTTTCTACTCATATAACTCCAATGACAGGGAATTAATCTGCTTCAAGAGGTAAAAACAGTTTCGAATGATTATAATTGGCAAGAACTTTTTTTTCCTTATTCCATTTCTTGACTGACCTGGATTGCCTGTCTGCTGAGGGCATCCCAAATTGCTGAAGACCCTGAAACTCGTATTTCTTCTTAGCTTAGAAAGACAAGAAGCTGTGACAAGAATGGACCTGGAGGGCAGTATTTTTCCAACACAGCTAGAGTTTTGAATCTAAGGGAGGTGAGAAAGTGGTTGACCTCACCCCACTTTGCATCTTGTGCCCTGCCTGGTTTCAACTCCTTGGAATAAGATGCTCCAGGGCCAGGAAACCCCTAGTATCCTATCTCCATCCCTTTTCCTGCTGTGTGTTGTCTCCTCCTTTAAACTGTAAACTCTTGAGGGCAGGGATTGTCTTATTAAATGTATCCCCAGTGCTTAGCATATTCATAGTAAGTACTTAATAAATGTTTAACTAGATTGGATTAGTTGAAGTGAAAGTGAGACAAACTGAGAGGAAGAGGTAGAAACCTCAACTGCTGCTGGATCAATTTCCCCAGCTGCCTTTAGGGATTAAGAGTCTGAACTGGAAAGGATCCCCAGCAGCACAGAGGACAATAGGCACAAGGAAAAAGCAAAAAGAGGGCCAAGCTGTGGCCAAGATGGGAGAGATCAAGGACTACCATGGACCCCTACAGACACTGTCTCAGAGAAAAAGAGTTGTGCTGAAACCATCAGTTGTACTCACCTGTTCAAGAGCCAAAAGAGGTTCTAAGAAATGGATTCCTCTTTCCCCAACTTCCCTCCCCCATACCTCTCTGTTAATGGACAATGAAACATGTTTCTGTATCCTACTTCCTGAAATCTGAAGTTTTGCCTTAACCACAAAAAGTTCAGGATTTAGCAAGAGATAAATGTAAATTTAAATTAAGACAGAGTCAAACCTCATTTAAAACATTAGGATTTTTCCTACCTGGAAGCTCTGAACAATTGTAATAGTACTCCTAACTTTTCATTTAAAATAAACTTTATAAACAGAGAGAGAGGGGAGAGGTGAAGACAGAGGGGGCAAAGAGGGAGACAGAAAAAGAGAAAGGCAGCAGAAGAGACAGAGAAAGAGGCAAAGAGGCGAGGAGAAATGAGGAAAGGGTCGACTACCTCTGACTTGGGCTAGCTGCATCTTCTACAATTATACCCACAGTCACCAGTGTTACAATTATGAGAAGAAAGGCTCCATAGCTTCCACCCTTTGTACCAAGTTCTGCTCCTTGGAACCAAACAGAAGCAGCTTAGTTCCTCTCCTACATGACAAACATTCAAATACTTAGACATGTGTCTCACAAACATCCTAAAAAAAAACCACAAGACACAACCTCACAAACACTTAGACACATCTCTCACAAACACCCTAAATTTTCATGTCACCAGCTTACCGCTCTCTAGCTCTTTGAACCAGTCTTAGTATGGCATAGTATTCAGTCCCTTCACCAATTTGGGCACTGTCTTCTGCTCATTCTCTAATTGGTCAATTTCATTCCTAAAATGTAATGGCCAGAAGTGAACCCAATTTCCAGATAATATCTGTCTAGAGCAAAATAAGGCACAGATATCACCTGCCTCTTTCTGTATATTATATTGCTATTAATAGAGCCTATAATCATAGCTAAAAGTTAGCCTTTTCAATACCATGTCACACTGTCGACTCATATGGAGGTTAAAACCCAATAGATTTTTTTTTTGCAAGAACTATTTTTAGGTCTTGATTACTCTATATAGTTGATTATTTTTAAGTAAAAAAAAAAAAAGATGCCACATCTCTCCCTTTCAAATTTCCATTAGACCTCAGTTCATCTTTCCAGTTTGTTGAAATGTTTTTTTGGAAACTTGACTCTATTATCCACACTATAGTCATCCCTCTCAAATTTGTGCCATCTGTAAATCTGATAATCAATTGATAAACATTTACTAAGCTAGGCACCATGCTAATAATGATAAGCATGGTATCATGCCTACATCTGAGTCATAGGTAAACATGTTAAACTGTAAATACATATCCCTGGGGCATTCTTCTGGAGACTCCCCACCCATGTTGACATCCAGCAAGAGGTATGCTAGAGCCAGATCCTACAGGCTCACAAGAACCAAATGTTAAACTTTGAGAGCGAGCAAAAATCAGCAAATACTATATATATAAATCAGAGGTTGATTTTTTGTTTCATTTTGTTGTCTAGATTTAGGAAAGTGATGGAGAATATATTAATATAAATTAAATTCACAAGGGCACCATACATACTTTTTTCTAGAGAGCCAGTTGTTAAACATTTAATCAGCACACCCCAGCATCAAAATATCAATCACTGTACCTTAAGTCTGGTCTTTCAATCTGCTCTGCATTTAGTGTAATATATACATATATCAGTATATTCATTCTTTGCATTCAGTAGAAGTATAATATATCAGTTCTTGGCCTACTTGGGCTAAGATTATTTGTTGTTGTTGAGTCATTCCGGTGGTATCTGACCCTTTCTGACCATATTAATATTTATTATAATAATATTTGATACTATTTTGACTTATCAACATGAATGAAAGAAAAAAATTATTACATGCCTACCATGCAAATAACCAGTCTAAGCCATGGAGATGCCATGACAAAAGTAACAAAATCTTTTCCTTCTAAGAGCTGACATTCAAATGGAGGGAGACAATACCAAGGAGCCATAGGGTTAGACATATTAGCTGTGCTTATGCTCACTCATTCAATCCATCACTCACCAATCAGGACATAGAATGCAATTCCAAAGCTGAGTGGACTAACTCCTCCAAGGAAGTGGAGGGGCAAGTTCTCTGGAAGTCAACATTAGTGTAGAGTTTTAGTTGAGGAGAAGAAAGGTGCTTAGTGGCTGGAAAGATGACAAGATGTCTGGGGCAGATGCCACAAAGCATGGGAAATTTAAAATGTATATGAAACTTCAGTACATATTTATAGATATATACTAGCATAGATAAGATGTTTAGAATGATGTAGGGATGGTAAGCAGGGAAAGTCAAGAGTACAAGATGAACCAAGGTAGGGATGTTCCAAGAAAAGGGATACATTTGTAATAGGTAATAGAATATGATTTTTATACTATACCCAGAGATTAGTCAAAGCAAATATATACTAGTGCTAATGTTGTTATGGTCTATTATTCTAATTAATGTTATGGCTTTACAGTTTAATAAGTAAAGGAAAATTACCCATTCTTCAAAGTTCAACAAAGATTTAGGACCCAAAGCATTTATACTTTGTGCTCTTTGGGAGACTAGAAAGTAAGGAACCACTCCTATTTATGGGCAGCACTCTTGTTTGTGAAGACAAATGGGGAAGGGGCAATAAACCATCAGTCCTAGCCTCCTACCAAGCCCCAGGGGGACTTTCATACAGCAAGAAATAACAGCAACTCTCCAGTGAAGAAGTAAGTTTTATAGTAGTAATCTCCTGAAACAGGACTATCATCATGACTTCAGAGTAAAGCATAATTCCTCTCCCCCCACCCCTCCCCAATCCCATCTTGTAGTGATCTTTGTCATCCCAGGTTAATAAGATTTCCTGGGGAATTCATAGAGGGAGGCTATAAACCTCCAGGCTATGACTGAAATGCATACCTATTAACAGAGACTGGCATCCTTTTGAATTTGAACTTTGGTGGAAAGTAATTGCTGCCTCCTGTCCTGTCCCTCTTGACCTCATCCAGGGTTTAGGTAAAGTGTGGGGCCTATCAAAAGAGGAATCTGGTTACCTCTTTGACTGAGGTCAGACTCATAGTATATACCAGGGGAAGAGGAAGAGTCCATGGACGGTACTAGAGGCTTCACAATATTCTGAATCACTGGTTGAAAATACCAATGGTCTTAAAAAAAAAGCATGTTAGTTTCTCATTGGCCATCAGAGAGCTGTGCTACAGTAAAAAGAGCATTGACTTTGGTGTCAAAAGACCTACGTTCTAGTACTACCTCCCATCACTAATTACCTATATGTCCCTGGACAAGTCACTCTAGGGATCTCAGTTTATTCATCTATGAAATGGTGAGCATGGACTAGAGGCCTGAGAATACTTCCACTTCTCAGTCTATGATTCTATAGGATATAGAAGATCATGACCTATATGCAATCAAGTTAGAGTCATGCACAGCCATGCTCCTGGACAGCCTCTTCACCTCTGAAGGAGATGTAGTCTCCAAAAAACCTACAAATAGATAAAACTAAAACCTGTTCAAATATGCTAGAGATATGAGACAATGTTCTAGATGCTTTTCACTACTATTCTCCAGGGGAAATAACAGGGTGCACTAGGAACCAAGTTTTCACTTTACCCCTACATGCAGCCTCTGTGATATACAGGCATTTAGCTGTCATTTTAGAAGCTCTGAGTCAGCCATTGCCTCTTTCTCTCTGGAGATCACTGTCACAAGGAATCCACAATACTGCTAAACTTTCTAAGCAATCAGCATATTCAAGATACAGTGTGAGCACTCCTTCCCTGCTCCCCTTCCTTGCTTTAACACCCTCAGTATTAATATTAGCTGCCTATCCACACTCCCATCATCACCTCTTCAGGCCAGTCTCTTAAATAATGTCAATGGAGAGTCTGTATACTTCTCCCTTAAATAGACTCATGAAATTACAGGTGCCTGACCTTCTTTGACATTTATAGAATAGCTTCCTCTCCTTTAGGCTTCTAGGACCTAGGCAAGACTGTGCAGGAGTCAACTCTTACAGCTAGGGAAAGCTGACTGTTGAATTTTCAGTGTGAGTATTCCCACCTCAGAAATAGGCAAACATTACAAATCAGGGCTAAATTTATTGCTTTGTTGATTTGTAGACTTAAGACAGTGATAGAGAAAATGTTAATAATGTAGATTAAAATTACAAGTGTGTTATCTGTACCCTTTTTTGAGAGCCAATTACAAAACATTAACTATCACCCTGCCTAGAAACATGCACAAATTTAGAGACATCCCCACTCCAAATATTCATGAGGATTATTTGTGCCCTACCTGTGGTGAAGCTCTCTGAGCTCATATTGGTCTGAGCAGCCACAGCTGAACACACTGTACCTTGATCCCCACCTATTGATGTCATTTTGGTCCTCATCGAGCATGAAGGACACCAAGCAACCAGCCTAAGATCATAATTATATCATAGGACTTAGAACTTGTCTAGTCAATTCCCTTCATATTACAGATAAGTAAACTGGCTTAGAGAGGTTGTGACTTACCTAATTAAAACAATGACTGAGAAGGGCTTAAGCCACATCTGGTCCCAGCTTTAAAATTGCTCCTCAGTCAGTCAAAAAGAATTTAATTATAATTTTCAGCAAGTAAAATAATCAGTGTCATTGTACTCCAGCAATCCCTACTATGCATCAGGCACTGTGCTGAGCCTGGGGATACAAAGAAAGGTGAACAATAGCTCTTCAACACAGCTGAGAGAATAGAGGAAGGTTGAGAAGGTGTCAAAGTCACAATTCTTCCTCAGATCATGACACAGACTCAACATGAATTAGCTCTTTGATATACTCTGCCTAATACCTCAGGCGGCTTATAGCACAACACAATATACAAAACTTTTGTATAAAGCGGTGCATAAACCCAGGAGGAAAAAACCCAAGGAAATGAGTTTTGCCCAAACTATAAAGCTCTGTTCTAATAAGATTGCTCTCTCATCTAGCTCTCCTGTTCAACTTCCTAAAATACACATCTGCCATCATGGTATGGTGGGACAGTCTAACACCAGCACGGATTTCTAAATATTACCTGTTTTTGTTTGCTGCTAACAAGTACCCTCAAGGCAGGAAGGTAGAGGGGTCAGGGGAGAAAGAATAAGCATTTATATAACACCTATTATTTGAACAGTCTTAAACTCTGGTAGTCAAAATTGGGAGGGCAGAAGGGCACAAAATAGTTTCCTAATCCCAAAGCAAGTATGCCAGTGTGGGGAGCCGAAATTCCCAAAGAAAACCTATCTGCTGCATTGAATCTAAGACTTTAAAAGTAAGAGAAAAGTTACCAGCCTTAGTGGGAGATAAAAGGAAATGGATAGGAAGGACTGAAAAAAGCACTTTTTACAAATATTATCTCATTTGATCCTCATAATGCTATAAAGTAAGTCCTATTATTATCATTATCAAGATACTATTAGGAGACACCTGTTTTCCAGAGCTAAAGCCCAGCAAGTAATCTGTACCCTGACCTTGGCATCACAACAATCCTTTGCGCCCACCCTCTGGATGATCCCAGAATTGCTTCACACAATTATCGTATTGTTTTAACCAGTACCAGCTATTCTCTGAGCTCAGACAAGTACCTTCTGCATTCATGGTCTGGTAGTGAAGCCCAGGTATGAATCAAACTTCTCTAATTTTTGCTGTTATCCCTCATTGTCAGGGCTATAGCTCACTGCATAGCCATTGGTATAACTACTGAGATAGACCCACACTAAAATGAGTTCCCACAATGGGGGAAGGGCCTGGCACAAGCATCTCATTTCCCTCCTTGCTTGCAAGCTATTTCCCTCATTTTGAAAATAAACTTCTGTTTGATTCCTGATTCTCTTGTCTCTAGCCTGCTCTATTGAGCTCTGGCCATCCACAGGTTAGAGGCAGATTTGGTCCAGTTGACAGCTTTTTAGCTTTTTTCTGTTTCAGGCACTAAGAGCAATTCTGAACTCCCATTTGTATTCTCTTTCCATGCCTTTCCACCTCTCCCTAAGGCTGATAACTTTCCTGTTACTTTTAAAGTGTTTTCTTGAATGAAAAGCGATAGATAGGGTTTTCCTTAGGAATTTCAGTCCTGTACACTGGCATACTTGCTTTGGGATCAGGAAACTGTATTTCCTGACTATCTGCCCTCACCAGTCTGACTCCCAGAGTCTAACACTGTTCACATGACCATTCAGTCTGATGTTTTAAATCCTGTTTCATTTAATTCTGTACTTGCCCCCACCTTCCCAATGAACTGCAGTAAATTACAAGTAACCTTCTTGCTGTCTTACCAATATTCAAAATCCAAGATCTCCTTTGTCAGCGTACATAGAATATAAATAAAGAAGGCTGTTTTACGTTCTAGCAAAGATTCAGAATGCAAATAATCCTCTAGCTACATTTGCATAAAGACAACTCTGCCCACATCATCCCAGCCAAAGGATAATATGTGCCACATACCAGGTCTGTTGATTTTTTTTTAAAAAGAAATCTAAATCATGCTTTAAATAAATTTGAATTTAGAAGGAAAAAAAAAGAATACCAATTATGGAGTTTGTCCTTAATAGGCTCTAGAGAGAAGAATGGTGAGTTTGAAACTGCACCTACAATGAATTATCCATTAAAGCACTTTGTACACAAGCAGTTAAATTGTGAAAACTGTCTGAGAAGACTGCTGTTTGGAAGGTAATGCTTTTGCCTAATTGAGCATCAATTACCTTTCTCTTTCTCTACTTTTGTACCATCACCATCAGTGAAAGAATTTTTTTTTAATTGTGTGTGTGTGTGTCTGTGTGTGTGTGTGTGAAAGGGGCAAGGGTGACAGTTTAGAATGAGCCTCTAAATTGTCACTTGCTAGGTTGTGGTATAGGTAGTATAGTTAGTGACTACAGAATTCAACCTAAGCTGAGGAGAAAGCTATAAGTTGGTAGACCCCCTCCTTGCCATTTCCTGGTGCACTCAAAGAGGAGGTGCTTCAAGGAACGCCTAGAGCAGTATCTTGATTTGCTGAGTGAATATCTGATTCCTTTGGAAATTCCTCCACAAGTAGTTGAATATTTACTCTTGACACTTACCAGGCAGCAGGCGGATGCTATCACAGGGGCCCTGAAATTCTCCCCTCTTCCCCTAAAAAAATTGCCCCTTCCAGTTAATTCTGATGGCCTTTCCTCAGTCTCTTCTTGACCTCTTGACCATTTCCTCCACCAAGATAGGCTTTCCTTTCTCAGCTTTCATAACACAGTTGGTTCTCCTATATGTCTAACTGCTCCTTCTCACTCTCCTCTACTGGATCATCAAAGGGTATCTTCCCAAGATTCTGAAAATTGGTAGGAATGGTGGCAATACTAATGGTGGCAATAAATAAGTACATTCAATAATTTAAAGCAGGGGTTCTTAATCTTTATTGTGCCATGGACCCCTGTGAAGAATATGGACCTGGACCACCACTCAAAATAACATTTTTAAATGCATAAACTTAAATACATAGGATAGCAAAGGAAACCAATTATATTGAAATAAAGTTATCAACTAAAAAAATAAACAAGTTCATGGACCCCAGATTAAGAACTCCTACTCTAATGTCAAAAATCACTTCGAGACATTATCTCATTTGATCTTCACGACGATCTTGTGAGGTAAGAAATACAAATATTTTATGTCCATTTTAACAATGAGAAAACTGAGACTCTGAGAGTCTACATGATTCCCCTATTGCCACCCCCAAAATCAAATAACTAGCAAATGGCGGAACCAGGTCTTCTGATTAAATCCAACGCCCTGTCTACTACAAGAGTAGTCTTTGCTGTTCAGAATGTTTTTTTTTTATTTTCCCAAGAAATACTGCGTCTCAATAAGGTCAAGATGTGACAGGCAAATAGAAAGAAATACTATTGCAACCCGGAGTTTATCAAATTTTTGTTTCTCCTTGAATTTATTCCCTACCGACCAAAATAATCAGTGTTATTGTATTCCGGTAAAGAACATTCCACAATGAATTGTTAAATTATTGTGGACTTCTGCCTTGTAATAACAAGGATGGGAAACACTATAGTTCTACAGTTAATTGACTGCTGGTAATGTAATAGTGTATAATGCACCTTAAAAGGATTTTACCATAATTGATTTATGTATACTGTGCCTTTTAATAACTCACAGTTAGCAGTTTCCAATTCTAACCAAGCCTTCTTCAATAAGAGCTTGCTCAAAACACTGTAAATAGTTCTCTTTTAATACCTGTGGTTAGAACAAATATTGTCTGCCACGATAACCTGATGAGCTAAGTCTGCTGTAAATGTTTCATAGAACCATCTTGTATATTTGTTCTCCTCGTAGGTCGAATCATTCGTGTGAAACTTCCTTTGCAGACCCTGTTTCTGGGTTTTCTGCGTTGCTTTCAATAATAACTCACATTCGTGTAGCACGCTGCTATTTACAAAGCACTTTTACTTACAATGACCCTGTGAGGTAGCTGCTATGGTGTTACCATCCCCATTTTACAGGTAAAGAAATTGAGACTCACAGAGGTTGTAAAATGTCCGTGTTCAGATAGATATTAAATGCTGTATCTAAGTGTGGAACCCAGAGCTCCTGCTTTTAAGTCGAGAATTGACTAGATATGTGGCTGTGTGGACACCACCTCCTATAATTCTAAAGTTATCCCTCCATTAATTAAAACCCTGTACAGCCCCGACCTTGAGTTCTCTTTTAGTATTAAGACCTTTCTAGACTGCTTATATGAAAAAGCAAATGCCCTCTTTTCCCTTTTTTCATGTCCAGTCTTTTTCAAACACAATCCTCTCTTCATTATTTTCTTCAAAACTCTTTGGACTCTGGAATGATGTAGATTTTTTTGCCTTATGATGCAATTGAAATAGCAAAATTATATGACATTACTTTTCAAGTTCCCCATCCTTTTTTTAATGGACAATTTCAAATTGCTATTTCATTTTTAAATGCCCGCTGGTTTGCTTTAAATTAAGTCATAAACATGCTTTCTTCTACATTCCATACTGTTATATTTGAATACATAAATTGAGTGACCACTTGAGCTAGTCCATGTGAAATGTACCCAGAAATGAGTCAAAAATTACTTACTAAATACTTACTGGCATCTTTATCTATCTCTTGTCTCTATCTATAAATATGCCCAGGTCTTCATTTACTTTGAAATTCCCCTAGACTTACTTGCCGTTTTCTCCTAGTTTTAACCTACTTCACCTACACTTTTCACTGTCAAACATCCAGAACATGTCACTTACAAGAAATATCTCTACTTCTATGTGGTCCAGTCCTTCCTTTCACACAATGTGGGATGGCTTCATATCCCTCTAGTTTTCTGAAATTGTAATCTCAATCATCACTAATAACCCTCTAATAAAAAAATCAGCACCCCTTTTCCCAGGCCTTACAATTTCATTCAACTTTCTGTAGGTTTTGGCACTAATAATAAACTTTTCATACTTGAGGATTTCCATGCCCTTAGATACACTGTCCTGAGATTCCTATCTCACTCTTTTTCTATAGGCTCCCTCTTCTTCTGCCTTTTAATTGTGGACATTTTCCAGGTTTAAAAAATTGGCCCTTGCTACACTATCTCTCTTGGGCAGTTGGGTGGTTCAGTGCATAGAGCTCTGGGCCTGGAGTCAGAAAAACGCATCTTCCCTAGTTCAAATCTGGATTCAGACACTTACTAGCTGTGTGATGCTGGACAATTCACTTAGCCCTGTTTGCCTCAACTTCCTCATCTGTAAAGTGAACTGGAGAAGGAAATGGCAAACTGCTCTGGTGTCTTTGCCAAGAAAACTCCAAATGGGGCACAAAGAATTGGACACAACTCTCTTTTAGTGAACTCAATAAATTTCATTCTACTAGGTATCCCTAAAAGAGATCACCAGCACTTTGGTCTTTTGAAGTCTCTCCATTCCTTCCAGTCCCAATCCTAGGTCACCTTCTTTCTCCATGAAGGTCTCTCTAATCACTTCCTTTCCCTCCCTAGGTTAAAGCAATCCCTCCCCCCACAAATTTCTCATAGCACTTTACCCAGCCTCCCCTTTTAACTTACTTTACTCTTTTATATCACAGTTAGTCATGCATTTGTCTTTTCTTCCATTCAGTCACAAACCCCTGAAGAGCGATACTCATATAGAATGTGTTATAAAGTTATGCTAGGCCCCATATGAGGCATCTTTGACCTGATACCTAAGGTCCATAGTTACTTCTGTTCTTCCCCACCCCCACTGGGGTAGCTAGGTGGCACAGTAGATAGAGTATTGGGCCTGGAGTCAGAGAGACCTGAGTCTAAATTCAGACTCAGGAACATTCTAGCTGTGTGATCCTAAGCATGTCATCAAATCTCTGCTGGCCTCAGTTTCCTCAATTGTAAAATGGATATCATAATAGCAATTACTTCCCAGGGCTGTTGTGAGGATCAAAAGAAATAATATCTTTAAGCTCATAGAATAGTGCCTGGCACATAGTAGGAGGTTAATAAATATCCATTCCCTTCTATTCCCATCATGCTTTGACTCTATGAACTTCTGTTCATGTTCAAAACATGATGGAAACAGAAGAGTTGCGGGAGAAATTTCGTAAGATACAGACATTAGAGGCGTTCAAGGGAGAAAGAGGAATAGCAGCCAGAGAAGTCTCTCTCCATGGGGAAAAACAACATGTAAATGGGAAACTAAATTTGAAAATTATTAAAATAAATGTCTAGAGGGAGAGCATGAACAACTGGGGAAGATCAGGATAGGAGGGGACATGTGAACTAAGACTTGAAGAAAGCTGGGAAAATCAATGCAAATCAGGAATTTCTGACTTTTTTAGGTTAATTTGAATATACAAACCACTGAGAGAGAAGGGACAGGAAAAATAAGGACAAACAAATCTGATCAGCTGAATTCTGTCAAGCAATCAGTTATTTTTAAAATAACCATTTGAATTCAAAGAACCACCTATTAACCAGACTTAAAAAAAACCCTCATTTTTTTCTCAGAATTAAATCCAGTCATTTATATGGATAAATATTCCAGGATAAAAATACTAAAGAAACCAGTTAAAACAATAACTCAAAATGAATAGGGGATTCCTGTAGTAATAGACCTTCCACATTACACACACACACACACACACACACACACACACACACGCACACACGCACACAGGTATGCTACCTTACTATTTACATGGGAGGGATATGTTTTGGCCCACAATATAACTAAATACATGCTATAACAGACAATAGGTGAAAAAAAGCTTCTCTAACTTTCAGATAATGCCATTTTCCCCCCAAACTTATTCATGGGAATTTATGAAAAATATGCCATATGAATGCAGTATTACCTAGTGAACAGAGAGATGGGATCAAAGTCAGGAAGACTGAGATTCAAGAGCTTCCTCTCACACCTCCTAGACAAGGGGCACTGTGGCTGATCACTTAAGTTCTCAGTGTTTCAGGCAACCCACTATGACACGAACTTTCATAACAGTTACCCATCTGCACTAGTACATTGTCCTCACCAGGAGTATCAAGAGTTGTAAACACCAATGATTTCAGTTTTGTCTCCCTTCTCCCTCTTCCTCCAAAAAAACAAAAACATTGCCTAAGTGATAGCAATTCAACAATATTTATCAGTTCCCCACTATAGACTGAGCAAAACAAAAGAAACAAAAACAAACAAACAAAAAACCACTCCCTCCCTTCAAAAAGTTTATAGCATTGTAACAACAATGCTACTTGCCACTACTGTGGCTGTGTAAGGCCACTAACACCAGCACACAGGAGGACTACTGGCACAGGTTCTTTGATCTTTTCTAAGGAAAGCAACTTTAAGAGTTTACAATTTCACTTTAATTAAACATGCATATATCACTCACTTAGTTCAGGGGCAAAAGTCAGCACCCTGAACTTCAGAGAAAACACAAACAGAAACTACAAGCAGAAATTATAAATAGAGCAAAATAACACAAATCAACAGACAGGCTTCTATCTGTCTGACCATAGCAACACATACACAGTTACCAGAGAGAGAGAGAGAAGAGCCAATATTTGGGTTTTCAAAGCCGGGGGGCAGGGAGCTCCAAAGGCTACTCAGAGTCTCGTCTGGACAAATAACCAACAGTCATCCAATGAGAGTGCCCCCCAAACAAAATGCTAACCTCAGAGTATATATACACTTCTTCAGGGTCAGCCCACAGAGGGCATCACAACCATGTGACTCGAACTCATGTGACTTAGGCTTTCTGGTGATTCAAGTAGGTCATCAAAGACTCTTGATTAATCAAAGATTCTTGATTCAAACAAAGGCAAGTCTCAATCAAAGGCTGTTGATTGTCTTAGTGCTGAGAAGCACTCCAGAAAAAAAGACAACAAAAAGTCCCACCCTGCTTGCCATCACAAGTATATTAGGAGAAAAGGCAATAAACCAAGTCCTTTCAAGAGGGAAAGAGAAGAAATGGGGAAGTGGAGTACTAGAGGAGTAGAGGTTAGAAAAGGACTGGTAGCAGGTGGCAGGTGAGCTGTACTCTGAAGAAGACTGGGGATTCTTTGAATTAGAGGAAAGGAGAGTCATTGATGTGGGATAGAGAATGTCCTGGGTGGGAAACCATCAAAGAAACCCACCAATATGATAAAGCTTCATTTATTAGGACCTAAGTAATTCAAGAGTCATAATTCAGACAAGGAATAGGTTGAAGTTTTTCTTTAATATTTCAATGCAAAAAAAGGACTTTACTTAATAATTATACAGGAATGTTCAAACATTCACTCGTTCAACAACCATTCATTCATGCACTAGGTATGAAGGATTCATTGTTAGCCTCCTTTAGGGAGGCACTATGGGTTAGGGGATAGAGAACTTGCCTTAGAGTCAAAGAGGCCTGGGATCAATTACTTCCTTTGATATATTTTAGCTGTGTGACCCTTGGTAAGTCACCTAACCTCTTGGTGTCTCCTGACAAAGCAGATGCATTTCTATATTTGTTGCATGCAGAAATTTACTCATTTAGCCCAGTCCAGAATCACATTGTTGTTGTTCTCTTGGTATCTTCATGGCTTACTGCCTCTGGTGCACCCCATGCTCCTTCCAAGTCTCATTCTGGGAACAGTAATCAAATAAACATTACCATTACTGGAAAGCGTTCATCAATCAATGGCCCTTTGATTCTATCCAGCATCCCTGTGAGTTTTCAGGCCAAAACACCTCTCTCTACCTGTCACTTCTGTGTATGTACTGTCTTCCCCTATTAGAGTGTGATCTCCTTCCAGAAACTGAACAATGTATGCAATAACAACATTGTAAAGAGAAATAATTTTGAAAAACTCTAAACAATTAAATTGCCAATCACCATTCCAGACGACTCTTTGATGAAGTATGCATCCACCTCCTCACAAGGCGGTGATCTGGTTAGGATGCAGAAGAGGACAAATATTAAGGAAGTTACTTCCCCAGAAGTTGCTCATAGCAATGACCCCATAAATGTGTCCCATAAAAATAGAGCAAAATATCAATAAGATATTAGTAGTCTTACACATTCAGCAATTCAAATAAATAATTATTAAATATCTACTGTCAGGCACTAAGCCAGCTGCTTGGGGAAGATACAAATGTAATGAAGAAGTATGATCCTAATCTCAAAGAGCTTATAACTACCACCATCACCACCACCACCACATACACATGTCTAGATTTCAAAACATATTAAATTCACAAGGGAGGTACAAAGCACTATGGAAAGTCAGGGTGACAAAGACTTGAATCCTAAGCCTTGGGATCTTATTTGTAGAAATGGACTAGATGGTCTCCAAGGTCCTTTCCAGCTCTAAGGCCATGGTCTGATGATCAGGTTCTGTTACATACTACCTAATTGATCCCGGGGAAAGTTTAGGCTTCAGCTTCCTTTCCTGAAAAATGTGCAAGTGTTCCAAATTTTTTTTAAGTTGCCCTCAAGGTCAAGTTGTGGCCCTGACCCATATGGTCAGTGTGATTCTGGCAAGTTATTCAATCTCCTGGAGTCTGAAGCAACTCTGTAAGACTATAAATTGCAGGGAGGGTGCCAGTCTGAATTGGTAGAGGGGATTCCTTACCAGGAATTTTCTGTAGTAATAAAACAAATGTCCAATTAAATAATAATAACAATAAAATGACAATGATCATAAATGTCAGTCCAAATTAAGAAAATGTTGCTATAGTAAGAATATTTATGTGTAGGATACTTGTATTCTTGAATTCATGCACTTTTTTATTAGAAGTAACTTTGTTAAAACCATATCCTCTGCTGCACAATGGGGATAATGCAATTAATTCCATCTCTACTCCAAAAAGCCATATGATCCTTCATCTGCCTTACCAACTCCACATACAAAGCAATTTCTGAAAAAAAAAGGCAAAATGCAATGTAAGGGGACCCAAATGAGGAGTGAAATCTAGGTCCACTAGATCTCCATGGAAAAACAAAAAGAGAGAATGAAGAATCAAAAAGGTATGAGATTTCTTTTAACTATTTGCCTTGTCTATTTTAAAGAAACAGGAAAAAATAGAAACAGTTCCAACTGAATCTTCAAGTATCTATTCCCTTACATAATGGAATTTTTCAAGAAAGTTTAGACATAAGAAAGCATGACCTCAGCTATTCCATGAAGCCTGATGGAGGATATCAAGGATCTGTTGCCAGAATGATGGCTATACAAGTTAGGACTATCTGCAGGATGCTTGAATTAACTCTCTTGGTTTTTCAAAAACACTATGTCAACCCTTCATACTTGAACCAATGCCTCCTTTTTTCTTTTTCTACTGACAATTATTTCTCCCCCATGCCTCTAAATGTGCTCTTCTCCTTAGTATAAGTGAAGGTATTCTGAAAATATTCACCTTTCATGCTTTACATCTTACAGTATTTCTGTACTATTTTTTTCATTCAATTCCTCAAGGCAAGAGTGGGTTCATAGTTCATGTAAAGCCCTAATTGGGTTCTAAAACAGCAGTCCTCTCTTCAAAGAGAATAACATTGCTAATAGTCAACTGGATAAGTTAAGCTAATAAATCATAATCAAGCAAAAATAGTTCTTATGGAAATTGCCTTAAGCTCCCATGACTTTCCCATCCTGTACCTTGCATTCATAATATAGTGCAATACATTTATGTCAGTCCATAAATATTCATACATTGTTAGTTTGAGCTTATAAATGTATTTGCAGATGTAAATGAACTTAATGACTACAGCTTATGGAGCAACCCCACCATTTTTTCTGTCAGTGCCCACAGTAGTGTGGCCTTCAGCAGAGTGGACAGGCATTGTTAGGATACCAGTTATCCTTGGCCAAATCCTTATACATAAATGTTAGAAAAATCTCCCTTGTTGTCCCCTCTGTGGTGTTTTTACTTATGTCTCTCTACATCCACTCCTTTTTCCTTGAACATTTTGTTTTCAGAATTAAGTTCTTCTACCTAGACCCCAGATCAGTTGCCTTTGTGAAATTCTCATCTTGAGTTCTCTCATATATGTTCCCTTCTCTTCACTCATACAACTACCACCCTTGTATAGACCCTTGTCATTTCACTCCTGGGCTATTACAGTTGCCTTTTGGTTGGTCTCCTGGCTTCGAGCCTCTCCCCACTCCAATCTATCCTCCATTCAACTATTACAGTGATGTTCCTAAAGCACTGTTCTGACCATGTAGTCTCTCTACTTAACAAACTTCAACACCTCCCTATAACCTCTAGGATCAAATATAAGATGTTGTGTCGGACATTAAAAATCCTTCACAACCAGGCTCCTTTCTTCCATTCCAGTTTTATAATTTATTCCTCTCCAATTCAGCTACATTGACCCACTTGCTACAAGCCTTTTCATAAGCTATATTCCATACCTAGAATGTTCTCTCTCCTCACCTCCACATCCTTCCAGATCCTCTTCCAAGACTCAGATCAAATCTCACTTTCTCTAAGAGGCCTTTCAGACCACTCCCTCCCATGGCATTCCCTCTGAAATCACATTCCATTTACACTGTACATAACTCAGATATGAAGTTATTTGCATGTTGTCTCTCCCAATTAGAATGTGCATTCCTTGAGGTCAGGGAGCCTTTTTTTGTCTTCTTTTGTGTTCCTTATTCCTGTCAATTACCAAGTAACACTTTATCTGCTCTTTGTCACAGATAATAGCCAGTTGCTGCTTCCACCAAACTTTCATTTGCTTACCACAATCTAACACCCCTAAATGCTCCTTTAGAAATTCTAGCACAATCAAGCATGTCCCTGTCAGCTGCTCAGACAGTGATAAGAACTGAAAGAGGCTTCACTGTGCTATAAATGGCAGGAACTGCAAGTCACTCCATCTCCTTCACCCAAGATGTCTCAATCTCCTGATGCTATATTATTGTAGCATTTTTGACCAAAGAGTTTGAGTCAGTTTCTTTCCCACCCCTACAAAGAGATAAAGTCGTTATTTTCCCAACAGGTAAGCTGAGCAGCCAGTACAAGCATTAGACTAGGAATTACACTGGGGATCCAGTTTCTATAAACCAGAGCATGTGATTAACCATGAGTTCTGCAAATAAAGCTGAGGATGGAAAGCATTTTGACTTGACAAAGTGAATGACTCAAATCAGGTTAAGAATTTGAGTGGATAGACTAGGGTCAGTAACATTGGAGATTTAAAACTGGATAAACTTCATAAGGAGAAATATAGACAGAGTTTTTTTGGGCCAGAAGTCAGAAATGCAGAGACAGTATAGAATAGCAGAAAACATGGAATGGTCAAACCTTCCTCTGACTACAAATACTTCCATTGCTTTAAGGAAGGCTACAAGCGGACCAGCCAGGGCCCTGTGTCTTCCATCTTCCCCAAAGTGACTTCTCCTTGAACCAGAGGTCCTGCTATGTTGATTGATCTCTGGCCTCTGGTGAGAAGAGGAGCTAGACCTTTCTTTTTTGTCTTGTCTGAGTTCATTATTACTTCCATTGCCTTCTTTACTTCAGCTAAAGTATAATAGATTGTGTTCCAATCCCTTATTTTAAGTCCCTGTGTGTCCTTGTGTTTCAGGTGTGTTTCTTATAAACAAAATATTATTGGATTCTGGTTTCTAATCCAGTCTGCTGTCTGCTTCCATTTCATGGGTGAATTCATCCCATTCACATTCACAGTTATGATTACTGTGTATATCTCTCCATCCAATTTTATTTTGTTTATCCTTCTCTTTACCTCTCTCAGTCTCTCTCTCTCTCTCTCTCTTTCTCTGTCCCTCTGTCTCTCTTTCTCTCATCCCTTCTCTAAAATCTGCCCTGCTTCTGATAACTGCCATTCCTTATCCACCCTCACTTTTATCACCCAGCCCCCTTTCTCTTATCCCTTTCCCCTACTACTTCCTTGTTGGGTAAGTTAGATTTCTATGCCCAGTTGAGTGTGTGTATATATATTTTCCCTCTTTGAATCAATTTATGTGAGATTGAGGTTCAAGTGATGCCTGGCTCCCCCCAACCTTTTTTCCCTATCCACCATAAAAACTCTTCCTTGAGCACCTCTTTTATGTGAGAAAAATTTTCCCATTTTTCCTTTCCCTTTCTTCTTCTGCTAAGATATCCCTCTTTCTCACCCATCTATTTTTTTTACATAATTCCAACATAATTGACTCACTGTCACAGACTGGGTCTGTGTAGAATCCTTCTAACTGCCTTAATAATGACAAAGTTCTTAGAAGTCACATGTATCATCTTCCCATGTAGACAAGTAAACAGTTTAACCTTATTGAGTCCCTTATAATTTCTCTTTCATCGTGATGTCTTATGCTTCTCTTGAGTCTTGTATTTCAAAGTCAAATTTTCTACTCAGCTGTGGTCTTTTCATCAAGAATGTTTGAAAGTTCTCTATTTCATTAAATATCCATTTTTGCCTCAAAGGATTATACTCAGCTTGGCTGTGTTTGGTTGTATTTCCAGGTCTTTTGTCTTATGGGATATTCAAGCCTTCTACTTCTTTAATGTGATAGCTGCTAAATCTTGTATGTTCTTGACTGGTGCTCCATGGTATTTGAATGATTTCCTTCTGGCTATTTGAAGTATTTTCTCTTTGACCTGGGAGCTCTGGAATTTGGCTATAATATTACTGGGAGTTTTCATTTGGGGATCTCTTTCAGTTGGTGATCAGTGGATTCTTTCAATTTCTATTTTGCCCTTTGGTTCTAGGTGGATATCTGGATAGTTTTCCTTGATAATTTCTTAAAATATTATGTCTAGGCTCTTTCTTTGATCATGGCTTTCAGGTGGTCCAGTAATTATTAAATTATCTCTCCCTGATCTATTTTCTAGGTCAGTTGTTTGTCCAATGAGGTATTTCACATTTTCTTTTCTTTTCTTTACACTTTTGACTTTATTTTATTGTTTCTTAATGTCTCATGGAGTCATTATCTTCCACTTGTCCAATTCTAATTTTTAAGAAATTATTTTCTTCCTTCAGCTTTTGTTTCTCTTTTTCCATTTGACCATTTCTGCTTTTTAAGTTCTTTTCTTCGGTATTTTTGGCTCCTCTTTTACCAAGCTGTTCATCGTCTTTTCATAATTGTGTTCCCTTGCTCTCATTTCTTTACCTAGTTTTTCCCTCTACTGCTCTTATTTGATTTTGAAAATAATTTCTTAGTTCTTCTAAGAATTCTTGTTGGCTTATGTCTAATTTACATTTTTTTTTCCTTTAGGGATTTGCTTGTAGCTATTTTTACTTCAATCTCTTCTGAGTTTATGTCTTGATTTTCCCTGTTACCATAGTATCTTTTTATGGTCAGGTTCTTTTTCATTGTTTAATCTTTTTTTGAGCCTCTTTCTTGACTTTGAATTTATGTTAAAGCTGGACTCTATTCACAGCATGAATGAGAGGGATAAGGAGGTTTATGCCCAAAATTTATGCTTTTTTGCCCTGTTGTTTTCAGGGCTAGTTCTGGGGATTTGGAAGTTTTCAATACTTCCAAACTTTTGTGATCTGGAAAGAGGGGTGGTCACTGCTCTCTTGGTCTGCACTCTGGTATTTATCCAGGAAGGTCCCTGCTTCCTTGGGATTTCAATTGATACTATTTCTAAGGGTTTCTGCTCCCTTAGGACTAGAAGTGATAATGCTTTTCAGGGCTCCTGCACCCTCTTAACCAAAATTGCTCCTTGAACTGTGAACCTTAAATGGGTATAGGCAATGGAGTTGCCACATATCTTCTAGTCCTACATCCAGAGCTAGCATAGGGGTCCCCGTACTGTCTCTGCCTTGAGAATTCCTGACACTGCTGCTGCTTCTATCATCACTATTCAGTCCTGCCACTGGTGTTGCATCCACATAGTCTCTGGGCCAGCCTCCACACTCATGTCACAGATCTTTCCTTCCAACCTCCAATAGATTGCCCTCTCTCTCATCCCAATCTGATAATTTATTTTCAATATATCCCTGTCTACTGGCTGCTTCCCTACTGTCTACACATATGACTATGTCTCTTTCATTCTCAAAAAACTCTCACTTGATTTTTCCATCCACAATAATTATTGTCCTATACTTCTTTTGCCCTTCATGGCTAAATTCCTTGAAAAAGCCAGTCCTCATTCTCCTTGACCTTTCTGCAGCCTTTGACACAGCTGTCCACTCTTGGTACTCCTCTCTAACTTTTCAGGACACCAGTCTCTCCTGGTTCTCCTACCACATATCTGATCCTTTTTCAGTCTCCTTTGCTGGATCCTTATTCAGATCATACTTTCTAAACATAGGTGCCCCATAGGAGTCTGTCTGAGGCCTTCTTCTTTTCTTTCTCTATATTACTTCACTTGGTGATCTCATCCACTCCCATGGATTTAATTACCACCTCTCTGCTGATGATTCTCATATCTATCTATCCTGCAGTAATCTCTTAGTTGACTTCCAATCTTATACCTCCAACTGGCTTTCAGACATCTCAACCTGGATAGACATCTTAGATGCAATGTGTCTAAAACAAAACTCATTATCTTTTCCCCTAAACCCTTCTCCCCTCATACCTATACTCCCAATCCCTTAGGCTTGCAACCTAATTGTCATCTTTGATTCCTCACTATTTCTCACCCTCCCCCCATGTCCAAATTATTGCCAATGCTGGCAATTTCAACTTTGCAACATCTCTTGAATATATTCCCTTCTCTCTGACACTGCTGTCACTGTAGTACAGGCCCTCATCACCTTACATGTTGATTACTACATTAATCTGGTGGTAGATCTGTGTGCCTTAAATCTCTCTCCCACTCTAATCTATCCTCCATTCAGTCACCAAAGTGATTTTCCTAAAATTGCAATCCTGACCACATCACTCCCCTACTCAATAAACTCCATCACCTCCAGGATCAAATACAAAATCATCTACTTGACATTCAAAGTCTTTCATAACCTAGACCCCTCCTACCTTTCCAATCTTCTACTTTACTCTCTACCATGTACTCTACAATTTAGGGACACTAACCTCCTGGATACATGAGCAAGACTCTATATCTCTCAGCTCTGGGCATTTTCTCTGATGGTCCTCTGAATGCTCTCCCTCCTCATCTCTACCTCCTGCCTTCCCTGACTTCCTTTATTCCCAACTAAAATCCCATCTTTTATAGGAAGCCTTTCCCAATCCTTCTTAATTCTAGTGTTTTCCCTCTCATTTACTTCCTATTTATCCTCTATGTAGCTTTTTTGGTATATATTTGTTTGTTGTCTCCTTCATTAAATGTCAAGCTCCATCAGAACAGAGACTGTTTTTTGCCTCTTTTTGTAGTCTTAGCACTTACCACAGTGCCTAGCACACAGTAGGTGCTTAATAAATATTAATTGACTGACTGATAACTTGGAATCAGGAGACACAGGTTTAAATGCTGACTCTAAGACTTCTTAGTTATGGAACCATTAGCTTTATTTCTCCATCTATAAAATAGGATTAAAAATCATGTGTACCATCTATCTCATAGTGTTGTATGACAAAGTGCTTGTAAATCTTCAAATGCTATCTACCTGTATGTATGTATATGTATGTGTGTATGCATTTGTGTGATTATTAATATTATTCCCAATGGCCAAGTTGGTCACAGGCCAGAGAAGAGTCTTGAGTATACAGGCCTGGGTCAGGGTTTAGAATTAGAGTCAGGCCTAACGAAACAGGTGAAGAACAATAGAGCTAAAACCATGACACAAGAAAAAGCATTTTAAGATCTAGATTTGAGGTATGAGTCCCAATGTGCAGTGAACAGAGCACTGGACTTAGAGCCAATCAATCAATAAACATTAATGAATTAATTAATTTTAATTTATTTATTATTGTGCTAAAGTCAAGACAATTTGAGTTCAAATCCTGCCTCAGACACTTACTAGCTTTAAGACCCTGGGTAAATCATTTAACTTCTTTGAGCTTCACTTTCTTTATTTCTAAAAAGAGGAAATTTTATTCAAAGACTTCTAAATTCCCTTCTATTTCTAAATCTATGATCCCATTATCCTATATAACTGGAGTGCAATCATTAATCCCAGGATAAAACCCAACTACCTTCTCCTTTGCTATTCATTCATTCATTTTTCTTTTTTTAAAAGACTGGTAAATCCTTATTTGTCTAGACTGGAAGTTCAGAGGCTACTCATGGTCCAGGCCTACTTTGATCAACAGGGGAGCTTTGACTTGCTCTGTTTCTGAGCTAGGCTAGTACATGCTCTGAAAGTAACCAAGTAGCCCCCACCCATTCCTGGGGAGTTGTTATATTAATGACAAGCAGTGCAGATATCTGATAAGCTTAGCCACTGCGGAAGTGGCTCAGAGGTCCTAAGCTCAAGGGATCATCCAGTCTCAGCCTTCCCAGTAGTTGAGATTCTAGGAGAACACCACCACAACCTACTCCACTTCTCCACAGAAATCTTTAAGGGGTGTTCTTAGCATGTGTAGACAAAGTCTGACAGGTGCATGCTGCTCTTTGGATAAAGCAGGGTTAATGGGATCATACAACTGAAACCAGAGGAGAAAATTATTAGCTGTTTGACTTTGGACAAGTCATTTAACTCCTCTGAACCTCAATTTTCTCAGAAGAACACAGGTTTGAAAAACATCTAAGGTCCTTTCCAATTCTAAATCTATGCTCCTAAAATAGACAAAATTAAACATTGTTAGTTCAGTCATCTAGGGGGAATTAAAGAAGAATTTTTTTTTTTTTTTTGCATTTCGATGGAAAAAATCAAACTGGTTATCTGACATCACGTAGGCCAATAAAAGTCTTCACTTGCCTGAATGCTTAATTCTCCAGCTAGCTGTACTGGTATTGGGAATATAGGACTTTATTCAGTAACTATGCCAACCATTTCCCCTTTTGTGCCATAGTTTTATAAAACTATATTTCCCAGTTGGAGTCAAGACATTTTTTCCTTTTAAGATGTTTAATTCTTTACCATCAATCGGCTTTTTAGTTTTTTAATTTTTTGTAGCTAAGTAGCAAATACTTTGTTATACAAAACCCAGATCAAATTCTTTAATCAGCTTTTGTTCTGAAACTGTTTATTTCTCTCTGCTTTATAAATGCTGGATTTAGCCTATCCACACACACAGCAGAATGGGAGAAATGATCTTGTCAGTTTGTCCTTTCCTCTCCTGAGGACAAAGCTATTGTATTCCATATTTCAGAAGAAAGGGAGTAATGGGATTAGGCCATCGCTGAGGACAAGAGGATGTCAGAGCAAAGGAAAAGCACGCAGCCCTTCGAAAGCATTGCCATCTAGTACTGGGAATTGTAATCCATTTGTGCTAAACACTTTGACTATGCTCATTATGCAAAAAATCATCAAAGCTTAGTATTTTGTGACTGTGTCTCTGCCTGCTGGGAACTATAATTAAAGCACATTTGAGCAAATGCAATTTTATTTGGTATTAAGCAACCAAAAGTGCAGTCAACCTTACAGATAGGGCATCATTTTAGGATTACAACACAAGGCAACCAGAAATTAAATTGAGCTTATTAGGCCCTCTGTATATTTGGCATGCCCAATATTCTTAATATAAGAATCCCTAACTGATCTGTAAGGTTGTTCTGATGGTTACAGAAAAATACCAACAACTCATCAGTGTGAGTATTGGGAAGGGCATGAATGCCATAGGAATAACGACTTCTCAAATGTCTTCTACATAGTTTGAGTTCCCTGAGCCTGAAAGAATCCCCAAAGATCAACTGAGAAGTGATATTCATTTTTGTATTCCTATTCCCAGATTGTACTCACTGCCTGTCAACAAGCCTTTATTAGGTCAGTCATTTGATAAGGATTTATTAATTGTCTACTATGTGCCAGGTACTAAATTACACCCCACCCTTAATAAAATGCAAAAATTATCCCAGTCCTTGAGAAGAATTCACATTCTCTTGAGGAAGACAATCATGAAAATAACTGAGTACATGCAAGGTATCTTATATAGAGTGGCTGGAAGGGAATTTCAGAAGAAATACATCAGCAGGTAGGAGGACCAGGAAAGGAGGTAGTATCTTAGCTCAATCCTGAGGGAAGCCAAAGAAACTGAGATGAAGTCTGAAGAGAAAGCTTTCCAAGCATGAAGGATAGCCAATACACAAACAGAGACACAGGAACTGGAGTCACATAGTTGGTGCTAAGTAAGTGCTTCTTGAATGAATGAAAGAAGGAAGAAATAATTTGATCAAATGCCTCTAATTTGAGACATTTTTTTTATCCAGATAACCTATTATTTCATTTTGGTAGAAAATCACTTCCAATAACTCTTCTGTAAATTTTAATCTTAGAGAGCAGTTTCAGAGAACTGAGCACAGAATCACAGAATCTCTGACTAGGTCCAAATTACACTGGAAAAAGAATCTCATTACATGTCCAACAGATCATTGCTCAGCCTTTGCTTAAATATCTCCAGTGAGGGGTAACCCTCTACCATACTCCAACCCAGATAGCCCATCCCATTTTTTGGATCACTTTAATTGTTAGAAAGATGTTTGTTTGTTTTTCCTCACATGAAACCTAAATGTTCCTCTTCATGATTTCCACCCATTTTTCTATTTCTGACACTAAACACAACAAGATTAAACCCTCTTCCACAGTGTAGACTTCCAAGTACTTGAATCAAACAAGCAATTAAGTGATTACAATGTTCCAGATGCTGTTAGGTATTAGCAATTCCTAGATACCAACCAACCATATACTCACAGAGCTTACATTCTGCTTGGGGTTGGGGACAAGACATGTTCAAAAATAAGTAATTATAAGACATATGCAACACTTTCTCTGGTGTTATTCTCCAAGTTGCACTCTCATTTGTAGGTTGGGGCCCTGGGGCTGTCTAGGATTCAAGAGTGTGCCCTGTGGCATCACTCTTATAAAACTATAGTTCAAGAGCCCCCAGCAGTATACTTCACATTAATAATCAGCCAGTAGCTTCAATTAGCTCTTAGCAAAGACATTTATTTAAATGCAATTACAAGAACAATGGCTACAAAACAATTTTTCCCATAAACCCAGGGCATAGCACTCTCCCACAAATACAGGCCCTATCATGGGGAAATCCATTCTGATATTAGAATATATATATATGTATATGTATACATGTATGTATGTATTATGTGTATCTCCTAAAAAGAAGTCACCATCTCCAAAGTATAAATATAGTCTGAGTGGTACATGCCTTTACATGCCATTCTCTATATATGAATTAACCCCTAACAAGCTGATAATTTGCCTAAATATGATAGGAATATTTTACCAGTATATTTACAAAATAAATACCAAGTGATGGCAGGGGTGGCACTAGTAACTAGGGGAAACAGGAAGGAGCATTTAAAATAGGTGGTATTAGAGCTAAGCCTTGAAGGTAATGAGGTAATGAGGGGTTCCAAGAGGTAGAAGTGAAAGAGAATGTCCCAGGCATAAAGGGCCAGCTATGCAAATTCATAGATGATAGAAGGTAGTATAAGGATTCTGTTCTTCTCTGGAACTCAGCTTATTTCAGTGTTAGTCTTAAGATGGAGTCCTCAGAACTAAACATAGCACCACAGATAATGTCTGGGCATCACAGTGTACAAAGGGACTATTACTTCCTTATTCTTAGAAGCTATGTCTCTCTTGGTTTAGCCAAACATTACTTTTGCTTTTCAACTTGCCCTATCATTATTGATTCATATTTCTCATAAAGTTCACTAAAACCCACAGATCTTTTATCAAATTGTTGTCTAACCATATCTTCAAAATTAAGTGAATTGCTCATAATCGCACAAGTCATGTTTCAAAAACAACATTTGAATCCACATCTTCCTGACTCAGAAGCTAGCCCTCCATCCATTTTATCAGGCTACTTCTGTCAATAAGCTTTGCATACTTAGCATGAAGTAGCTAATTGACATGTAATAAAATAACTACCTCATTTAAGCTGTATAAACCTGAAGCAGTCAATTAGTTCCAGAACATCTCTATTTCAGGAGCTGGGATGGGATAACAAAAAGAACCCTGGTTTAGGATGAAAGGATTTGAGTTGATATTCCATCTGAGATGCTTAATACAATGTACTTAACCTCTTTGGGCTTCCATTTCTTCATCATTAAAATGAGGAATTTGGACTAGATGACCTTGAAGGTCCCTTCCATCTCTAAATTTGTGGTCTTCTGACATTTTTGGTAATTAATAACTCATGCGGCTCTAATATCCCTAAGGAGCAAAAAACACCCAGAAAAGTAAATAGGGTCAGATAAAGGAAATCATCCTCCATCAGATGCCTCTTGAGGCAGGAGAAAGGGGTTCAAAGGAGGAGAAGAGACCTCATCGTGGGACATAACTAATAAACAAAGACTAAGGGGAAATTTCTTATTTTTGTTTTACTTAAAGCCTAAGATTTCTAACTATACCACAAAAAGTGGTTTCTGGTAGGATAATGAATGTTCAGGATTCATTATATAAAGAAAAAAGAAAATAGCATTCATTTTATCAACAGAAATTTCTAAGATTTTTTTCAAGATAAATCGGTAACTCAAATGGAAGGCCTAAATAATATAGTAGCTGTATTCCAAGGAATGCCAGCTCTTAAAAATTCATTTCAACTCTTTTATAACTTGGAATTTTCCTTTTTTTCTTTAGATAATGCCAACTGTTGCTCCTTCCCCACTTTAAAATTCAATATTGATATAGTATATAAATGGGAAAAGGCTCTTGATTCTCTATTAGCATGTAATGCTTGAGTCTGTGATTGAAGAACCTAAACGGAGACAATACTAGGCAGCTAGGTGCTACAGTGGATAGAGCATTGAATTCAGGAAGACCTGAATTCGAATTCAACCTCAGATACTTATTAACTGTGTGACCCTAGGCAAGGGTATCCATTTCTTCAACTTTAAAAATGAGCATAATAATAGCACCTACCTCCCAGAATTATCACATAGGTTCTACATATACCTTCACATTAAACTTATTTTCCCAATAATGAAGTTGTGAAAAAGAATTATAACCAATGAAATGAACCATGAGAAAGACATAACAAAACCAAAAATAAAATTAAAATAAGAGAGAGAGTGCAAATTTTTTGCTTCAATCTGCATTCAGATTCCATAATTTTTTCTCTGCATGTGGATAGCCTTTTCCATCATGAGTCTTTTGAAGCTGTCTTAGAACCTTGCATTGTTTAGAACAGCCAAGTCTATCAAAGTTAGTCATCACAAAAGCAATGTGTCTGTGGTTGTGGACATTGTTCTCCTGGTTCTGCTCCCTTCACTCATCATCAGATCATATAAGACTCTCTGGGAATTTTATGAAGTCTATCTGCTCCTCATTTCTTATAGCACAATAGTATTCCACTCTATTCATATACCACAATTTGTTTAGCTATTCCTCAATTTATGGGCATCCCCCTTGATTCCTAATTCTTTGCCACCATAAAAGAGCTGCTATAAATATTTTTGTACATACTGGTCCATTTCCCACTTGTATGATTTCTTTGGGATACAGCCCTAGAAGTGGTATTGCTGGGTCAAAGGGTATGCACATTTTTATATCCCTTTGAACAAAGTTCCAAATTACTCTTGTCTGGTTTATATTTGGTATTAAAGTTTGTCTCCATGCAGTGAATGTAAGCATCTTGAGAGCAGGGACTCTTTCATTTTTGTCATTGTATCCATTATATAAAATGACCAGAAAGAAGCTGGCACAAAGGCTCTTAACAAATTCCTATTGAACTGTTTAAGTGTAGTGTTAGTGGGGAAAATATTAAGTGCTCTTGTATCTCTGGGGGAGAAAAAGAAGAAATGACATTCAAACTATGAAATAAAAAAATAAACTTATTTGACTCCCAATAAAACTTAACATTGATTTTCCAATGTGACTAAAATAACTACACACTTGGGATGCAAATCAATCTATATCTCTGCCACCTGGATGATACAAAATGGAAAAGGAAATGGTTCTGAGAAAAATGCAACAAAAATTTAGTATTGTGAAATGTGTATGGTAATATATGTGACTAATGGTGCTATATCCCCTCAAAACCCTATCTCCCTAGACTTGCTTATTTCTATTGAGGGTACCACCATTTTTCCAGTCATCCTCAATTCTTCCCTCCCTCTGACCTCCAGATTCAATAAGTTTCCAAGTCTTGTCAGTTTTACCTCTACAACATCTCTTGAATCTGTTTCCGTTTCTTCATTCATATGGGCCACTACCCTAATTTCAGATTCTTACCTCACCTACTCAAATAGCTTACTAACTAGACTCCCTGCTTCCAGTCTGTCCCCATCTCCAATTTGTCCTTCATGTAGATACCAAAACAATCTTTATGGAGCCAAATCTAACCTCATTTTTCGCCTGATCAGTAAATTTCAATAGCTCCCTATTGCAGCTAAGTTTAATTCAAATACCTCAGGTTGGCATTTACAAACTTTCAAAAGCTGGATCCAGCATGCATTTCTAGATTTAATTTCACATTACTCCCTTCATATAACATACATTCTGGCCCAATTGGTTTACTTGTTTGTCCCAGGATTCAGCCTTCCAACTCTTTGCCTTAATATAGGCTATCCCTCAGGCCTAGAACACTAATCTATTACTTAGAATTATTGACTTCATTCAAATATCAGCTTATGTATAACCTCCTCTAAGAATCCATTTCTGATTCTCTATCATTGCCCTAGGGCTTCTGCCTTCCTCAAATTATCTTGCATTAACTTATCTGCATAAATGTTGTATTTCCCCTCTCCCAAAAGAATGTAAACTTCTTGAGGGCAGGTACCGGGTTTTGTGTGTGTGTGTGTGTGTGTGTGTGTGTGTTTTGTTTAATCCAGGCATACCCAAGAGAATAAGAAAGCATTCTGCACATAGCAGACACCCCCTTAATAAATTCTGGTTGAAATGAATTGAAACTAATTGGATCTAATTATGCCTTTAACATGTGTAAGCTCATTAAATTTTTTTTCCAGGTAAGGAAACAAAGAAAAGCAAAGGACTATAATTTTTTATTCAGTTCAGCCAGCTGATTGCAGAGCAAAATAAACTATTTGATGGGTAGTTGTGTTTTTTTTTTTGAGGGGTGGAGTGAGGGGGGAAGGGAAGATCGCCCAAACAGAAGAACACATATCTTAGTTTATCTTTTCTTTTTTGACCAGATTCCCTGGGTTGGAAACATTTCCTGACACAGGTATTCCTAATTATTTTAAGCACCATCATTTCTTTAGGAAGGCAACTCTAGCCCCAAAGAAACAGGAACAGCAATCTGGAAGAGGTTATTTGTGATATGATTTCCCCAAAATGCACGCACCTTTTCAAGTTCTCTGTTTTTTGCACTTTCGGCAGGGGAGGGGTGTTTCGCTGTAACCCCACACCATACTGAGTCTATGCTTTACAGAATGACCTACATTTCCCAGAAGCACTCTTACAGACATGGTTGTATGTGGTTTTAAGGTAATCAAACATGTGGTCCTTGCCTGAAGAGTAATCCATGATGGATGGTGTATCTAATTCACAAAGAAAAAGCCAGCAATATTTGAAGCAAAAACAACATTTTCCTATAGTGCAAATTAGGTTCTTTGCAAAGGCATATCCCAAGCCACATTTTCTCTTGTAGAAAAAAAATAGATAAATGGTTACCCTGCAGGAGGTGAGCCCAGTCTTTAGTAATTCCTTAGGTTATCCTCCTTTTTCCTGTCTATTTGCTTTTTAGAGAAACAATCTCCTTCCACATGAATGTATTAGCATCTCTTTGTCCTCTGTCTGCCATTATGGCCTACTTTGGGAATTTCCACATAGCCCATTTTATCTTTCTGTATATAATTGTCTATTCAACACGTTCACTTTGTGAGAAATCCCCATTCTCCTGTTTAAATTATATGAATGGATTTAGAAAATAGTTTTCTTTTTACAGTTTGAGAGACATTAAAGGCTTTTCTAACAATTTCCTCTACCAAAGGATCCTGAAAAAGGCAAACTATTAGATCTTACATGTAGTTTAATGCATGATATCTCTGTGTTATCTGCTTTTTGCTGCTGTTCAATTGTTTTTAGTCATGTGCAACTCTTAGTGACCCCATATGAGATTTCCTTGGCAAAGATCCTGGAGTGGTTTGCCATTTCCTTCTCCAGTTAAATTTTATAGATGAGGCAACTGAGGCAAACAGGTTTAAGTGACTTGGTCACACAGCTAATAAGTGCTGAGGCCAGATTTTAACTCAGGTCGATTTCAAGCCCAATGCTCTATCTACTGTGCCACCTACTTGGCTGACTATCTACTTTTTAGTTTGTGCTAATGTTTACTTGATCTGTGACTGATAGATTGTCAGCCTACCCTCCACTGATGTAGGCCCCAACCCCTCTGCGCCTTAATTACTGGGGTGGAAAGAATCCACCACCTACTGGCCACATCACTTCAGGTGATATCCCTCTCTGAAGTTAGCTAAACTCATCCCTAGGTGATAGATACAGTGATCCACCTCCTTTTCTGTTTAGTGGAAATAGCTAGTGATTTCAAACATGTATCATAGCCTTGAAACCAGGCTCACTTCCATATCACAATGAGGCATCACAGTTGGATTTTGTACATTTTCCAGGATAAATTCTAAAGACTAAACCACACTTGTACTTAGCATACCATGTTTCCTTCAATGACCAGCCACTGTGTGCTCAGGAAATGCAAATTAACAGCAATATTTTCCATAATAAAATTTGACCAGTGAATCTGCTAAGATAAAAATCACATCTGGAAATGTATTCTATCTGGGTCCCATGACTACTGACCAACAGGCTCTCATCACCTCTGATCCAAGCATACCCAAGAGAATAGGAAAGTATTCTGAAGATATTGCTTAGAAGGCAACTGTTGCTGATCTCGTGGCAAGGTCATCACCCTAGCTCTTTGGTGTATTTTATAATGAGGTACATGGACAACTTACAGCAAAGCACAATGCAAATAATAATAATCACACCAAAGACAAAAAAGCCTTTTCCTGTGTTCCTTTTCCAACACAGGAAATCAAAAACACCGTCCCATGGGGAAACCTAACAGAGTAACCAGATTCCCTCCAGCAGCATTGATCCGCCACAACGAGGTCTCATACAGCTCTTTTGTTCTTCCTCCTGTCAGCACATTATGCCCACATAATGAACAGCTTAAAGAATGCCAACCCAAAAGCCTGGCCAGCTCCCTGGCTTTGGAGACTTCCTGTAAGCAGCCTTTCAGCAAGTAGGAGGATGATGCCCTCATTAGTCCTATTGGCAGTAGCTGCTGCTTTCTCCCTCTTACCACTCAGCTGCCATGCTTCACTGATTGGGGTAAGTCATTCCAAAGCCAAATATAAATTGATTTTGTATTATCTGTTATTTGTGATCCTCCATTTCCTTCCCCAGACTAATGTGGATTATTGACTATTAACTACATCATTGTATTATTTACATTTATCGATATTCAAAAAACCCATATGCTATATGAGGAAGTGGCAATAATACTGGAGAAGATGAAGTTAGGAGCAGGAGCTGAACCTCACCTGAAGAGTAATCCATGATGGATGGTGTATCCTATTCACCAAATGCACTCAAAGCACAGTGGAAAAGATGTCAGATGGTATTATTGACATAAGAAAATTAAGAAGGCATCAGCAAATGCCAATACAAATGCCTCTGTTCTTATTACTATAAAACCTTTCCTCCACCAAATCTTCCTGGTGCATCACCATCCCATGGTTCCTACCAAACTGGGAAAGTTTCACTTATCCCTGCTAACTTGGACCAGATACTCATGGACCAGATGACATCACCTGATTGTTCTAGACTTTGCCTCAAATGTAGCATTTTTTAGTATACATTTCTTATTAACTTTCTCCTTGAGCTTACTCCTTGGTCCTCTACTCTTCATTCTCCATTGAAGATCAGATAATCAATATTTATTGTTTTATCACTTCTATGCAGATTATTTCTAATTTTACATCTTTTCACCTGAGCTCTAATGCTATCTTATATTTCTATATACCTGCAGGTCATTTCCACTTGATTGATCCACCATAATTTCCAATCTGCCAATTTTTTCCTTCAAAAATATCTCTTGAAATCAACCTTCATTTTCCATTCCCACAGCTTCCACTCTAGTATAGACCTTCATCATTTTACAACAGTCTCCTAATTGGATGCAATGCCTCCTGATTAAACTTCCAGACTCTATTCCCAACCTCTCATGCACACTACTATCAAACTAAATATTCCTAAAATATAGCCTATATTATGTTACATTCCCACTCAGGAAACTACTATAGTTGCCTATTGCCTACTAATTTATATCTGAATTCTCTCTTCAAATCATTCAAAATGCTCCATTATCTGGCCCCATATTATTTACATAGTAAACAATCTTCCATCATTCCCACACAAATCTGATCAAGTCAGATTCCACCTCATAAAAACAAACACATAATTTTCCTTTATTTTTTTCTCTCCACAATGTTTATTGTAGTGGTTTCCCTGCCCAGAAGGTCCTCCCCATTCTTCTTTACCTTTTCCAGTGCTACCTATATTTCAAGATCCAACATGTTTCCTCCTCAAAGCTTTTCCTAATAACTCCAGATGACATCAATCTTTCCTTTTTCTGAAATATGTGTTCTTTTATTACACAAGTTAGTACTTCATTATATAATCTTTTACCCTCCACTTATTTCATAGGTGTAAATAGGGCTTCCCAATACACCTACAAGCTCTTGATCATGCCTTAAACTTCTTTGATCCTCCATATATACTCCCTTCTGCAAACATGTCACTCATATAAACCTTTATACATCTATAAGGATTTTATCATAAGAAAAGTGTCAGCCATTAAATTCTTAATGTATGTAAAGTGTCATTTTCCAAGGGTAGTCTTTTTTGATCTAAGGTCAATATCATTAAAGATTGACTTCTCTGGCATCTTCCATGAGTTTTGGACTCAGCAGTGTCAGAGACAGACTAACCTTTAACATCATCTTATTGTATTGCAAAGATAATGCTGGATTTGTATCATTTTGTCATTGAAAAGATCACTTCAGCATAGAGCCCTTGAAATTATAACTTGGTGTCTAAAGGAAGGTGTTATCAAGATTTGTATATCTTTCAATATGTCCCAGAAATTCACAGGCTATCAGATAAAAACAGTCTTCAAAACCATCTGGTTCAATGACCCTCGTTTTATGGATAAGGAAACCAAAGAGATGAATTGACAGATCTAAGTTCACCCAGTAGAAACATGGGCTGTAGACTATCAGAATACTGTACACTGCATTATTCTGCCTTCCTTGTGAACCAGGATACAATGTTTGCATGTTTTATCCAGCTAAAACTTTCAAAGTCATATTCTCTCTCTGCAAAACAATTTTCCTCCCACGGTTCTTTCCTCCCATATCCAAGAGAAAAGAAAGCTTTTAGAATTAATTTACTAAGTGTTATGCCATAAATGGGAGCCTTAAGAAGCATAAACAAATACTTTTAGAATACTTTGACCAATTTTTGTATACCATTCCCTAAGCCTTACCACGCACTTGAAGCCTACACTATGTCCCTTTCTATAGGTCTCCATAGTTGAATGGTTTACATTCTTCTAAAAAAAGAACATGCTAAATAATTCAACTCTTTTCTCACTGGCTTTGGGCACCATCATCATTATTACTAGATTATATGCTTCATTAAGGCAGGAACCATGTCCACATGTCTCCACAGGCAGTTGTATAGTATATGCAGATCTATAACTAGCAATTTTGAAACCCAACAAAACTACAAAAATGATGCCAAAAGACAGCTACACTAAATATGTTTTCACATCAACTGTTGGAGTGAAACCTCAACATTCGCCATCAACATGGGTTTGATGTTGGGAAAGAACTGTCCAGGAGATAAGACTGAAAATGACCCTTTGGTAGGGAGAAAAAGACTCAGGATGCTGTCACTAACAGAACAAGACCCCACGATAATGACAGATTATTTCTGCAGAGGCCTATCCCCAGATATGGAAGCATTTTTTCTTGTCACTTTCAATGTACCTCTGTGTAACAATCCTCTTTAACCCTACCATTTTCTAAAATTTGTTGCTTCTGATCTATTAATAAGTAATCAGATAGACTATCTTATCAGAATTGGATATAAAATAAGAGTCAGTAGACTGAGATTGAAGAAGGCAGGTACATAAACTTTGTGACATCTATTTTGGCTGCTCAGAAATATTTTACACTTATATCTGGGTTTTTGGCAATATTCAAGATAGCTGGGTTTGCATGGTTAAGTAACTTCCTAATAAATGAGTTGGTTCTTTACAGGACAGGACAGCTCTAAATAAAAAGTTGCCGTAAGAAAATCTCTCTCACTCATTCTCCCACGTAGCTCTCCTGAGAGTTAGAGACTGTTCTAGACATCCTGTAATAAAACCTGCCAATACCAAAAGGGTCTATTCCTCTACCATCCTCCATGGCCCCAATCAAGTTTTACAAGTCTTTTACTCTCTGAAACCATATTATATGTTATCTATCTTGGGGCAAAAACCATACTTTTTCCAGTACAGGCAACGACTTGTATCACCTATTCTAATGATAGCACAAGTTGTATCTAGAGAAGGTGGTTTGACTACAGTTTCAAATGGTATTTTCCAGTCTTATGCAAGTTTGCTTTAAAACTTAAGCCCAACAGGGAGAAAACCATGCTAATTTCCTCTCAAACTCAATGTATGGCTCACCTAAGTGAGCAGAACAAAAGATTTTTTTAAAGCCAGTCACAACTATCATACTTGAACAACTCAATGGACCTGTGACCTCATTAATGTGGGGATAACCTTCACATATTTGGATAACCGGGCTGTATGGGATGATAAGGGAACACTAGCACCTCTGGTGTGAGGGCATGCTGAATCCTTTCCAGAGCTGCTCATCCACCTTCGGTGTCCACTTATTCACCCAACTCTCACCTATGGCTCCAAGAAGCTGTAGCATGTACAGCAGCCACACCCCTGTAAAACCATCTTGGCAAATGGGCTGAACCAGCTTGAGGATAACCAACAGGCTTAAACCCATTGAGGAATTAGGGGGATGTCTACCTCGAACATTTGAAGACTTTCCCTGGCAGATAGATGGATAAGAACAGCCTGTTCCCATGGGCCATTAAGGCTGCTGAAGCAAGTGCTGTGGAGAGCTTAGAGCTTGGTCAGACATTGAAGACACCAAGGTCATACACTGTACCCCATGCCATCATCAGTCATCCTGACTTTCATCTTGCCCCTGGACTTCAATGACCCTGAAGATTGAGGATGATGATTTTGTGCAACTCTGTCTCACTTAAATCTAACTGACGTACAAAGTTAAGAAATCATCCCATGATGTCATTTGTCCTCTTCAGAAATGAAGGACGGACAACAACAATTTGGATAACCACACATATCTTCTCATCCTGTGTGATTCTTGGACATATATGGGGGCCTACCCAAAATGTGGAAAGCTTTCTTCTCTGTCTCAATATTCTGTGGACAATGTTGTAAATCCTAGGTAATTCATTACTTCTCAGTCTCACTATATTACCTGACCATGTAGAATGTAAGGTCCTTCAGCATAAGGGGTTGTTTCATTCTTTGTATTTATTTGTATACCCAGTGCCTGGCATATATGAGCTGAGTGTTGCTTAACCAAAATCTCCTGGATACTGTTTATGGCAATTATTTATCCAAGCCATAGAGTGAAGTAATATGCTACCCTCTTCCTTGCTTTCAGAGTACCAATCATTTTTCCCTGAAGTAATTAACAATAATGTATTTAGTCATTTTTCAGTCATGTCTGTCTCTTTGTGACTACATTTCAGATTTTCTTGGCCAAGAGAGTGGAACTGTTGGCCATTTCCTTCTCCAGCTCATTTTACAGATGAGGAAACTGAGGCAAACAAGGTTAAGTGACTTGCCCAGGATCACACAACTAGTAAAAGTCTGAGGCTAGATTTAAACTCAGGAACATGACTCTTCCTAACTAGTCCCAGCACTCTATCTACTGTGCTACCTAGATGCCATAATTAATAATAATATTTCCTCAATTGATATAGCACTTTACAAAGTACTTTCATAGCCACTGCTTCATTTCAACCTCCCAATGATACTCTGGGGAGAGGTTAGATAGTGAGGATCATTATCTCCATTTTACAAATGAGACAACAAAAGATGGCAGCTTGCTCATTAATTGACAAGTATTTATTAAGCACCTTCTATGTGTTACGTACTGGCACTACAGGCACAAAAAAGCAGGACTTTTCCTTAAGGAGCTTACATTCAACTGGGGAAGACAACATGTACATATAGAAGTGGACACACAACATGTAAACACAAAATTAATAAAAAGTAATGCAGGAAGAATAAGGCGCTCACAGCTGAGGGTTGAGGAGGATCAGGAAAAGTCCTCACATAAGAACTAGCATTTGAGCTGAGCTTTGGGGGAAATAAAGGCTAGGGAAGCTATGAGACCAACTCCAGGAGGAAATGAATTCCAGTCATGGCGGGGGGGGGGGGGCAACCTATGCAAAGGAATGGAGCTGGGAAATAGAAATGTCTTGTATAAAAACACAAAAAGACCAGTTTCTTTAAATCCTACTAAGTGATAGAACCACCTCTGGATAACAGGTCTTATGATTCTATGCCCATGGGTCTTTCCACTGGACTCAAGGGCATCCATTTAGGGGACACTGATAAATGTGTTTATTAAATAGGAATATGCATGTTTATTAAACAGCAGTTACATAAAGGATTCTTTTTTATTCTCCTATATTTTATTATCTATGATATTCTCCTGAGTTATATTATTCTTGATGTCTAGAATAAGATCAAAGATGTTTAAAGACACCCAAAGTTATTTTATCTGTTTTTTACATATTTCTTTTTTCTATTATAATGAATATACCATGCTCAAGGCAGAAGTAATGTTCTCTTTCTGATTTGTTATTGGGAAGACTTAAAAATATTTCAAGGCTCTGATACTTCAAGAGAGAATGTATGTGTCTTTGAATTCAGTCAGAAAAATAATGATCAGGACACAAGCAGTCAATACTGGACAACCTCCAAAAAGTGGGCTGGAGAAATTCCCATGATGCTCTGCCACATTACACAGAATTTCTAACAGCTATAGGACAAGACTATTTGCTACCCTGACCTAGAAAAGAATGAGTACAACAAATTCTCCCACAGGGCACCAGACAAATACTGGATTGTCTTCTGAGGTTGGCCACCCCCTAAATTCCTTTGGATTTTGATGATTAGCTTTGAAATTATTTTGATTCTCAAAATCTTGCTGTCAGTGTAATGTAAGTATAAGACACATTTTTTTCTTCTGCACTGGATGTTGGAAAGGATTCTGCTAGCTTCATGTGCTTATTGTAGCTGTTTGACCCATTCTCCAAGATTTGAGCTTCAGCTCTCACTACATGGCTTACCCTTCTTTCCTTAGAAAAATCAGTAGCACCATTAACAGAAATACTTGATGTGTGCCAAATTGTTTCTAGATGAAAATACAGGGGGAGAAAAACTTATCTGTGTAAGTCCTCTAAGAGAGTACTCAAAGAAATGGCCAGAGAAGAAAGGGGAACCAAAGTCTAATATTTGTAAAAATTAATTTTTTTTATTTCTAATGGACGGATGGGGAAGTAAGGAATAAGCATTTATTGTGCCCACTGTGCTAAGCATTTTATAACTATCATCTCATTTGCTCCTCACAATAGCCCTATGAGATAGATATTATTATTATTATCTCCATTTTGCAGTTGAGTAAGCCAAGACAGGCAGAGGTTAAGTGACTTGTCCAGGGTCACAAAGGTAATAAGTGTCTGATGCTGAATTTGAACCCAGGTCTTTCTCATTCAAGGCCCAGTGCTCACTCTACTGTTCCACCTAGCTAACAGAGAAAGGATCTGAGTCAGAAGGCCTGGGATCTATTTGCTCTGCCACAACCTGTTGTCAATACCTCCTCATTTCTCACCTTCTCTGACTAATATCACCATGCCCTCAAGTCTGGTACCTTCTCCTCCCTGCCCATGCCAAATCTTCAGTTTCCTTAACTGTCTTTCTTTTTTGGTATTTGTATCCCAGCACTTAGCACAGAGTCTGACATATAGTAGAAACTTAATAAATGTAGCAGCAGCAGCAACAGCAGTAGTAGTAGTAGTAGTAGTAGTAGAAGAAGAAGAAGAAGAAGAAGAAGAAAGAAGAAGGAGGAGGAAAAGGGGGAGGAGAAAGAGGAGGAGAAGGAGAGGAAGAGGAAGAAGAAGAAAGAAGGAGGAGGAGGAGGAGGAGAAGAAGAAGGAGGAGAAGAAAAAGGAGAAGGAGGAGGAGGAGAAGAAAAAGAAGAAATAGTGGAGGTGGTGGTGGTGGTAGTAGTAGCAGTAGCAGTAATATAGTAGACCTCGGACAAGTTACTTCATCACTCTAGATATCAGATAGGTCATCTTTAAATGAGAGAATTAGTCTTTCAAAGTTGTTTATTTTTGTGATTTATTATATAAGTTATTGCCCTGGTTCTGCTTACTTCACTCTCAATTAGTACCTACAAGTCTTCCCAGATTTCTCCAAAATCATTCCTTCCATCATTTACTATAGCATGGTAGTATTCTACTACAATAATAAACCTTAATTTGCTCATCTATTCCCTAATTGATGAGAACTCTGATCAATGCTGTGAACAACCATGATTTCAATGATGAAGGAACTATGATGAAAAACATCATCTACCTCCTGACAGAGAAGGGATAGACTCAAGATTCAAAATGAGGCATACATTTCTAGACGTGAATAATGTAGGAATTTGTTATGCTTGACTATGTATAATTGTTACAGATTTTTTGTTCTGTTTTTAATGGAAGGAGACGGGAGGAAAAGAAAATAAATGCTTCTTAATTGACAAAAAAAAATTTTAAATGAAAGGATGGACAAAAAGACCCCTTGGATCTCTTTCAGCTTTAAAATTCTGGGATTCCATGAAATTATTATCTGACTAGAACTGCTAAATTTAGCAAAATGATTGCCTTTTGGTTAGGGTCATTGTTACTACCCAGCAGATTAGCAAATTTTACTTTTGAATAAAGAGGCCTTTTGAAGTTTCTCATTTTTTGATGAGTGAGACACATTTTTCTTGATTCAAGATCATAAATCTCAAGCTGGAAGGGATCTTAGAGGCCATCTAGTCCAACCCCTTCACTTCACAGATGAGGAAATTGAGGCCCAGAGAGAGCATTTGGACTACATAACTTGCCTAAGGTCACACAGGTAGAGTCAGGATTCAAATATAGATCCTTAGGTTTCACATCAACCATAAGCCAGCTGCCTCATTGAAGTATATAAAATCCTACGGGTAAATAGCACAGCAACCAATGAGTTAAATTCTACTTTGGAAGGAATTACAAGAGAGTACCAGAGCTCTCACATATTTAAGTAACTGGCTCCTTCACTGTCTTAGTGGGAGTGAGCAACCATTTCAATTTTATAATTAGCAAGTTTGTCTGGATTTATTTGTGACTTGTAGAAAATGGATACGAGGGAGGGGAAAAAAAGTTAATGAATATCACACCCCGTCCTTGACATTGCTGTTTCCAGAAATGTAGGGTTTTGAACCTAAAGATGCTAAATGCCTCCTGTTTGAAGGCATGCCAGCCCAGCTGCAGAGAGCGTTTCAGGCTAAAAGCCTAGGAAAGCACATAGCATAGGATTTCCAACAAACACCCACAATAGGCCAGCAATTGCCACCAAGCACATTTTTTTTCTACAAAGGGAAGTCACTGCTGACACTATGTCATTTTGCAGAAAGGGACATCAAAACAATATGTTGTTATAAGAGAATACAAATACACAAGGCAAAAAACAAATAAATCCACAAACAATTTTTTTCTTACACTGCTCCAAACCTACTTGGGGAAACTACCATCTAAATATATGGAAAAACTCAAATCCATCATCTGGGACCTTCTTATACTTAAAAATAAACATAAAACATAAAACATACAGTAGCCAGTAGGAATCAACAAGAATACTGGCTCTTGAGTCTGGTGAAACCTATGAACTCCTCAGAATTTTCTTTTAATGAATAAAATAAAATACACAGAATTACAAAAGAAGCCAACCATATAGAGTTATAGTTATTTATATATACATTATGTATATATATATTTTAAAATCATGAACACCAAGTTAAGAATACTTCTCTACACCCTCTCTTTCATTCATCTCAGAAATCATCTTAATAAAGATAACACCAATCTCTCTCTGTCTCTCTGCCTCTCTCTTTTTCTTGCTCTCCCTCTCTCTCACTCTTGCTCTCCCTCTCTGTATCTGTGTCTGTCTCCACACATGTATGTATGTATGTTTGCATGTATTTATGTATATATGTATGCATGCATCCAGTCCTTGCCTCCCATGTATAGAAGAGGAAAGTTTGGTAGAGAATTAAGGAAATAATTATTTAGCAGAAATAAAATATGAGTTTGAAAATGTTACCAGATAAACCATGAAACATCATTTCCTTCAAGCTCTAAGTTGCCATTGACTAACCTTTAGCTTTCTTTGCATTGTATACCATAGCACTTACATAAAGTTGGTTCTGGTATACATATATTTTAGGGGATTTTTGTAGGCTTGGTAGACTTCCCCAACTAGATTTAGGCTTCTCAAGGGCAGGGACCACGTTTTCTACTCCTTCTATAACATCTTCCATCTTCCGATGCATTCTATGCATGTAATAGGTGCCTGTTAAGATATCCTAAAATTTCAATCATTAGATAAATATAAGCTACTGCTATTTGTTTCAATCAATGGATCAGTGAGATCTTGTTGATTTGGATAGATATACGAATGCAGCCCATCTATGTTCTCTCATGCTGTACCATTCTTGTTCATATCTTCCTGTAAATTCTGGGGTTCCCTGCAATATGCTAGAGGCCTTCCTCCAAATCTCTTGATGTTTCATCAATACTAGTGGAATATAATAGCCATCCATCAGGTATCCCTCACTTTTGCCATACAATTAACTGATTCATCTTCTTTCCCAGTCATAAACTCCTCCAATGACATCTTTTATACAATTCTTTATTTGCTAGTAATATATTGCAACCTACTCACTATGGAGAAGCTCACAGAGGAATGAATAAGCTATTATTATTAAAGGGGAAAGAGTAAAGGAAAGGGAAGAAAGGTGATCCACAACTCTTTGAGCTTACTCTAAAATGTAAGAGTTGAATTAAATTCTCCCCCCAAAATTTGGGGCCTCATTAACCTTAAAAATAAAGATAAAATATAAAAAATACAGTAGCCCAGGAACCAATAACCGTATTGGCTCTTGAGTCTGGGCATGTCATGCTCATACAACTGCAAATACACCCTTCTCTTAAAACTGAACATACTCAAAAGGTGATTATAAAGACACGAGCATTCTCAGATATTAAAGGAAACAAAAAAAGTGTTAATCAGTTTATCTAAAGTTTATACAGTTTATCTAAAGATAAAATGGAGCTTTGCTGAAGAAAATATATCACAACTATGAGCGTTAGTCCAAATGAAACTAAAACTGCCTTTAATCTGAATGCGTATGTATTTTTAAGAATGTATGGGGTATGAAAGCCTATCTAAAATGAGTAATATGTCCATATGTCTGTAAGGTCAAAAATAATGAAAATCATAATAAGAATCATACCAAATAACAGATATATAATTTTTAAGGTTTGCAAAGCAATATATCTGTATATACACAGATATGTGTATGTGTCTCATCATCAAGGGAGCTTCTAGCATAGCATTTTTGTAATAGGGTTATATTCTTCCAATGAGTCCAAGAGTGGAACAGTTGAAAGAGTTTGAAGTCCACAGCTGGTTTCTGGCTCCCCCACTTGCTACCTATGGGGCTATGGGCAAGTCACTTGAATATCTCAGGTCCTAGTTTCCTCTTCTGTTAAATGAGAAGGTTGGACTAGATGATCTGTGAACTCTCTTCTAGCTTTAGATCTATGGTATGGTGTTGTGGTAAGACTACTGAAACAGGAATAGATGGTTAAACACTTCATTTGTATCCAGCTCAAGAATAATAATTTTTTAAAAAAGAATTAGACTACTTTCTTTAGCATTAGAATAAGATAAGGTCATTTTTAATAACATCCAGTTCTCCCACTAGCTAACCTGAGGCAATATGAATCATCACAGCCTTAGAGATTTAGGTTGCTTTTAAGCATTCAACTATTTCTCTATGGAGGCAGTGAAGTGTGGTAGCCTAAGCAGCATGGTATGGGGCAGGGCGGGGTTGGGGAAGGCAAAGAAATAAGCATTTATATAGCATGTACTATGTGCCAGGCATTGTGTAAATACTTTACAAATATTATCTCATTCGATGTTCACAGCAACCTGCAAGGTAATATCCCCACTTCACAGTTGAGGATGCTGAGGCAGAACAAGATTTAAGTAAATTGCCCAGGGTCCCAAAGCTAGTGTCTGAGACCACATCTAAACTCAGGTCTTCTTGCTTCCAGGTCTAGCACTCCACCTTCTGCACCACCTAACTAAATGGCATAATAAAAAGAACACTAAATCAGTACCAGAGCATAAGTTCAATGGCCATCTCTGCCATTTACTAGCTATGATATTTTTTAGGGAAGTCATTGAACCTCTCAAGACTCCAGTTTTTTCATCTGCAAAATAAGGGAATCAGACTAAGCTTTTCCATTAGATTGCAAATCCCATAAGGGCAGGGGCTGTCTTTTGTCTTTCTTTATATCCCCAGTGCTTAGAGCATTGCCTGATTCACAGTAGGGGCTTCATAAATGCTAGTTGACCGACTAAGTGATCTGTAATTCCTTCTCCACCCCTAATATTTGAAGCTTCCCTCTGAGTACTAGATTGGACATCTGAAAACTTGAATTAAGTCTATCATCACTTTGCTATTTATTAGTTGTATAACCTTGGACAAGTTACTTAATTCGTCTCTAGGCATCAATTTCCTCATTTGTTAAATAAGGGTATGAGTCTAAATGACCTCTAAGGTCCCTTGCAATTGTAATATTATCAATAGATTATGACAGTAATTTACTAATTATATTAAATCTTGTGTAAAGAGACTCTAGACATGGCTTAGAAAAGAGAGTGCAGGATTTAAAGTTGAAGTACCTGGGTGGATGGAAATCTTGACTCTCCCACTTACCTCTGTGAACTGCCTTCTAGCTCTAAACCTGTGATTCCATAATCTAGGTATTTAACATAATTACAAGGATTCATTTCTGGTCCTCATTCAATAAGACTATCAAAAAGTCAGACTGCTGCTTGATTTTCTTATCCTGGAAAGCTACACAAACCTGTAGAGACTTTCCTATTTCTATTTTTCCAATTCTTCTTCTCAGAGGCAATTCTACAAATAAATTCTTTAAGGGATTGCCATCCTTAATTCAATAGCTCCTCTATTAACTCAGGAAAGTAAGAGATGGCAATGTCAGTGTTTTTATCAATATACTTTATTTGAGAAGTTGTAATTGGGGCAAAAGGCTATCCACTAGGATAAAATTCAAATTCATTCCTGAGCAATGTTTCTTTGGACGAGTGTGATGTATCAAGAGACTTGATTCTTTTTTTCAAAGAAGGAGGCAAAAGATAAAAGGCTATACTGCCAAACTGTCCATAGGTTCAAACAGAAATATACTCATTCACAGAAGGTCCTGCCCAAATATTGGGAACTATTTAGGACACTCCAAAATCATGAAATCTAATCTTCCAACTTCACCTGAGATTTATATAGTCTTCTTCCTCTGAGTGAAACTAGGCATACTGGTTGTAAAAAGCATTGTATATGCAGTCAAAAGCCCTGGTTTCAAATCCTGCTTATGCTATTTACAACCTATATGACCTTGAACAGGTTACTTTATGCCCCTGGGTCTCAGCTTCCTCAAATATATAAGGAGATTGGATTACATGATTTTTAAGTCCCCTTTCAGCACTAAATCCTGTGAACTCTTGTCCTTCCTAACAAAGTTTACCACTTCTGAATGTCTTACCAATGTAGCTTTTTTAAGGTAATATAGATTCATTTAAAAAAATTACTTATTTTATTTTTAATTTATGTAATAAAACAAGCATTTCTATAACATAGTATAATAAAAAGATGATTGCACATGAAACTGCAACTCTATTATATACAACATGCTATTCCTTTTAAATATACAATAAAGTTATCATGTAAATTTCTATTTTAATAGGTTTATTGTCATACGCTGTCTGGGGGAGGCAAACCTATGATATCATTGGAATAGAGAAGAGTGAGGAAAACTTCCTCTATCAAAGCAGACTGGCACTTGGTCTGCAGTTACTAAGAGTTGCCTGAAACTCTGGGAGGTTAAATGATTTAGCCAGTGTTATACAGACAGTGTAGGCAGAGGTGAGATTTGAACCCAGGTCTTCTTCACTTGAAGCCTATCCCTCTAGATCATTCTGCCTCTGAGGCTCTGCTACAGACACTAATAATGCTGGTCTCTTGGGCAAAAATGGGTCAGGAGGAGGGGAGTGAGAAAAAAGGATAAGATAAAATATCTGTGGCCCATCTTTGGTCAATCTTTAGCCATACTTACACATACTTCCTTTTACCTATTAGCAAATAACAATCAGGAAGAGACAGTGTTCCTGCTGGGCAGCAAATAATCTCTAGTTAAACCATGTTTCCTTCCACCCCCTGATTTTACCTTTTTCAATAATCATTCCCTTCACTATTTATATCTCTGAACATTCACATGGTGTCTTTTACTTTACTTGTATACTTTAGCAAGGTGTCATCTTAGTGCTGTGATGAGTGAAAAGAGAAAGATGAAGAAACTTCTTAATACCTGTTGCTACTGTTCAGTTGTTTCTGACTGTCTGTGACCCCATTTGGGGTTTTCTTGGCAAAGATCCTGGAGTGGTTTGCTGTTTCCTTCTCCAGTTTATCTTACAGATGAGGAAACTGAGGCCAACAGGGTTAAGTGACTTGCCCAGGGTCACACAGCTAGTGTCTGAGGCTGGATTTGAACTCGGGTCCTCCTGATTCCAGGGCCAGCACTCTATCCACAGCATCATGTAACTGCACCCTCCTAATTACTACATAATTGGAACTAGAAAGTTTGAATCTTGACTCCAGAGCAGAACAGTCGAGGATTTGGTAGAAAGACAAAGGACTATGGATATAGAGCTACATACTGTTAAACACAGCCACCACGCAAGTTTATTTTGCTTAACTCTCTTTGCTTAAAAAACAAAAAAAAGGATTCTCTAAAGGGAGGTATCACTGGAAAGTGACATATATATGTGTATATTTGTGTGTGTGTATATGTATGTATATATATATATATATATGCATATGAGTGTATGTGTGTGTGTATATATATATGTATATATATGTGTGTGTATATATATATATACATATATATATGTATGTATATATATATATATATACATATTTGGTAAGGCAATTGGGGTTAAGTGACTTGCCCAGGGTCACATGGCTAGTCATGTCAAGTGTCTGAGCCTGGATTTGAACTTGGGTCCTCCTGACTCCAGGGCTGGTGCTCTATCCACTGAGCCACTTGGCTGCCCCTTGACATCAATATTTTTAAAAAATGTTGATCCAAATTTTTTTTAAGAGGTACAAGTATTCAAGGTAGGAGAAGAAACAAGGATTAACTAAACGCCAAGTTGAGCAGTGAGCATATAAAATCGCTCAAGGAATGTGCTTACAATCTAATAAGAAGATTCGATTTTTTTCAATGATCCTCCAAGAAATTATTTATTCTTAGATAAAATATAACCACATAATGTTTATTCATTGTGCTAGTGAAGAAAGTTAAGAGTTGGAGTCTAACCTAGGAATTAGCAAGATTTGGCCTAGGGGAGGGATCTTCCGTTCACTTTATTCTATTACAGTGACTGATTCCTGGTGTAAGACTAGCAGTAAAGATGCTCGCAGCATAGCCACATGTTCTAGCATGTATTACAACTTGCGTTTTAAAACCATCTAAAAAGAAAATGAATATTCTTGATTTGCCCTACTGCCTACCTTGCCACTTTTCTGGTTATTTGATCATAAAAAGTTTATCTTTCATTTTGTGCTGATAACACTTCATATAACTCTTTAACACTTGGGAATCTTTGCTCACATGATATGTATCCAAGGCATCAATATTTCTCTTTTTGCTCCTTTCCCCCAAAGAGATGAAGTCACTGCAACAGAACTCTGTATTTGGATAGCCCCACTGTGGTACTGATTAAGAGATGACTCTATCCCTTCAATATTTACAATCTGCTGTGTATAAACTCAGAAGAGAATTTTGCTTGACTTCCATTTTCCTCCTTGTAGATTTAAAAAACTCACATTGCATCCCCTAACTATCGCTGGTCAATTTCAGCATCTTTGCAATTCTGGGTATCACTCAGATCTCTAGCAGAATGTGAATTCCTTCAAGGCTACAGACTCTCTGTTCTAAATAATGCAAGGCTTTACACATTAGGAATGTTCAATAAATGCTAATAGATGGTTAACTTGATATGCTAATAAATCCATGAGCTCACTGGTGTGTGCTTCTCTTCCTCTAGTACAAATCCCAACCCTTTCCCACTTTCCCAACTTACATAATTCCCAGCCATGTTCTGTGAATCTTCCATAATGGACCACTCTGATATAACATTTGTTTTCCTCAGGGACTTTTAAAATCTCAGGGTTATCTATATGGAAAGGCAGTGTGGGATAGAAGGGAAAATGCTGTGCTTGGAGACAAGAATACCTCATCTCTCTCACTTCATTGTGTGAGCCTAGGCAAGCTATTTAACCTCTTCTATGTGCCTCAAACTGTCTCCTAGACCCTAGAATTAGAGATGAAAAGGAATGTTAGTATTCATTTAGTCCAATGCCTTCATTTTAAGTGTTGAGGAAACAGGCTCAGAGAACCTAACATCATGCAGAACGTTTTCTATGAAGACAAAGATAGCTTGCAATCTGCATTTGTGAAGAGGATTCCCACACTGGGGGTGCATGCACTCAGCATTCTAGCCAAACTACTCTACGTTACTTATTGTTCCTCATACATTATATCTAATCTCACATATTCATGCTTTTGTACCGGCTGATCCCTATGCTTTGAATGCACTCCGACTACTTGAATCCCTAGATTCCTTCAAGGATCAGCTCAAGAGCTTCTCCTACATGGGATCTTTCCTGATTTCTTCAACTTCTAGCACATATCCCCCACATTATCTTGCAATTATTTTGCATTTTTAAAAATTTACTTTTATGTGTTACTGCTGTTTTCCCAGATAAAATGTAAGCTCCTTAAAGGCACATATTGTTTATTGTTTTGTCTTTGTATTCCCAATGCCCATCACAGTGTCTGACATACAGTAGGCATTTATTAAAATTTTTGAATGATTGATTAAAAAGGAATCATTCCATTCAAACTATATAGCATGGCCTCCAACACATAATTTATTAGGTCTCTGTATTTCTCCCTAGGCAGCTAGGTAGTGCTGTGGATGGAGCATCAGGCCTGGATTCAGGAAGACTCATCTTCAAATCTGGCCTCAGATGCTTACTAGCTGTGTGAAACTGGGGCACTCACTTCCTCACTGGTTAAAACAAGCTAGAGAAGGAAATGGCAAACCACTCCAGTATCTCTAGCAAGAAAACTGCAAATGGGGTCATGGAGAGTGGGACATGACTAAAAAATGACTCAATAAAATTTTGTCTCCCTGTAGTATACTTTGTTCGATATCATGCCATTACCAAGTTACCTCTGTATTACCATTTATGCACAACAGACACTTTATTTAAATAGAGCCTGTAAATCAGAGTTCCGTTTTACCAAGTCAAATCTTCCTTGAAAAATTAACACAAAATAGGTACATTGGTATCTCACAATTACATATTTCTGACGTGAAATATATTCTCAACATATTATATTATTTACATATTTCAGACACATTGTTGATCAGGATACATTCTAGTGTAGAAAATAATTTGTTAAGTTCTGTCTCTTCTCTTTTCATTTTTTTAATCAGATATATCACCACACAGATCCCATGCATGTCCCATGCCCTATGTTATCCTGATCCTGTACAGTCCCTTAGCCCTGGACAATCTCTTCTGAAATAGAAGAGGAGCTCCGAATCACTTGGATGTTCATATAAGACAACGTCTAATTTTGTAGCTTTTCATCACCTCTTTCTCTCCTGGTGTCTACACTGTAGGAATATTAGTTAGTAGTCATTGATGTCCACTAGGTTGTCTTTTCTGCTTAGAGGAGGGGTGGGGAACCTGCAGCCTCGAGGTCATATGTGGCCTTCTAGGTCCTTGGGTATGGCCTTTTGACTCAGTCCAAGTTTTATGGAACAAATCCTTTTATTAAAGTAATTTATTCTGTGGGATTTGGATTCAATCAAAGGGCCATACTTGAGGACCTAGAGGGCCACATGTGGCCCCAAGGCTGCAGGTTTCCCCACCCTGGCTTAGAGCATTATCTGATCTTCTCCATTCTTTTAGTTATCATTTGTTTTAAAAGTGAACCCATGAATGCCTTTAAAAATCTGTGATCTCCAGTATGTCTCTCTCCTGTATGTATTTGTTCAGGTCTTCCCATTCTTTCCAAGCTCATCTTAAATGTTGTTTCCACTCCCTCATAAAGCACATGTACAAAGCTCATAGATCACAAATTTGGGGAGGAAGAAGAAAAAGAAAGAGAAATCATAAGGAAATAGGAAGGGGAAATAAAAGAAGAAAGAGGAGGGCAGGGGAAGAAAGAAGATGGAAGAGGAAAAGAAGCTGGATAAAAAAGAAGAGAAGGAAGAGAAATTGGAGCTGGATTTTTTTTCCAAGACAGCAAAGTGCTGATCCTAAGTAAGCCTCACATTATCCCCAAGATATAAGTACTACAGATATCATCAGGTCCATTTTACACATGAAGAACTCAAAGCTCAGAGAATCTCAGGTACTTTACCAAGGTTATGCAGCTAGAAAATACTAGAGGTGGAATTTGAACCCATATCTTCCTACTCCAACTCCAGCGTTCTATTCACTGTGCAGTGTTGCATTACTATGATTAATGCCACAATAATGATATAATTTTAGACCCTCTAAATATAGATTGTGAACTGTCTAAAGAGAAATAAATATATGCTACCAAGATTCCACTAGACTTTGTGTGTCTAGGCCCATGCAGAGCATAAAGATAGCACCCATTTTCAGTTTCTGCTTATTCCACATAGCTTTGGAGTCTACGCCTCCCTAAGAATCATCAGAAACTCATCTCTCTCTGTGGCTGTCCCTCAGCACGCCAGTTCAGATAAAGCAAGACAAAGGGAGCAGGACAAAATCTAAATCACAAGTTCTTTAGGCTTCAGCAGGTAAGGAGGATAGGACTAGACTGAGGCAAAACTTCCCAGCTTGATCAGATCTTTCTGAGTTTGTGCTCTGCTAGGCTAGTCTTTAAGACCCTATATCACTTCTATGAAATAATGAAGCATCATAATGGGATTTTATTAAAGATACCTTGATATGTAAATAAATCATCTATAGAGAGATTTTAAAAATAGCTTTCATTTTATTGTCACATAGAACTTACCCAAATGAAGAGATTGTTTTGGGGAAGCTCATGTAAGTTTCAGTCAAATATTTTAAATAGACTTTCTAGATGGTCACACCTCTCTGATCTCACCATCATCTAAAAATTTCCCATCTCTATAATTAAATATTTTCATTCCTCTGTCTGACCATAACCACCTCTCCTGCCACATCTCTTTATGCCTCATTCTTCTAAATCTATTTTTCCTCTTTATTCTGACCTCCAGGCACTCCACTGAGTGATTTTTCATCCATCCTCAACTCTGGCCTCACTTTTCTTGTTTTCCAAACTTGACCCTATCTTTAAGGAGTGTTAAGTGTGACTATCCTCACCACAATTCTCAAATTCCCTTCACTTTTGTCTTACTCTTGCTCCTACCTTGACAAATCCCCACCATGTGCCTTTTCCACTGGTGAAAGATACCATAGAAAGTTATTCACCATGTTAATGACAAATTTGTTATCTTATCTGAACTAGCCTCTCACTATCACTAAAGGACAATTCTTTTATTCTTCCCTAATTAAGTGTCTAATTGAAGTCCCCTCAGTGACTGGGAATAGACACCAAAGTGACTGCTCCAAACTCTCTTCTCTTCTCAAGCCTCCTACATACCCTCTTCTGAATGCTTTACTGAGAAAACAGAAGCCATCTATTTTCACCCTCTTCCCCCCATTCTATAGCTCAAAACATGTCAACATCATTCCCCATTTCACTTTCTTTTTTTCTGGTCACTGAGGAAGACCACTCTCCAAATTCAACTCCTCTGCTTCTGTCCCATATTCCACTTCTTCTCCTCAAGGTTCAGTTCTCCCATAGCCTGTAGGAAACTTTTCTTGGTTAGAGCTCTCCCTCCCTTCTCCTCCAATTATCTTATTTATCTTTATCTGCATATAAATTGTGTAACTCCAATAGACTACAAACTCTTTGAAGACAGCAACTACTTTTATGTTGTTTTGTTTTCTGTCTGTGTATTGTTGAGCAGTCTGCTCTCTAGTTAGAAGGCCTGAAATAATAGCCCAGGTAGTGGGCTAAACTGTGGGGAGACAAAGAAAAGCCAAAGGCAGTCCCTTCTCTCAAGAAGCTCACACCTTAATGGGGGGAACACCGTTCAAACAACTACGTACAAGCAAGCTACATATAGGATAAACTTGAGATAATCAATAGACGGAAGGCACTAGCATTATGGGAGATGAGGAAAATCCCTCATTGAAGGGATTTTAGCACCTAGGATAGTTCCATATAGGGGAGAAAGAGAGAGACAGAGAGAGAGAGAGATACATACATACATGTGTATGTTTTCACACACATATATAAACATATATATAGTGTGTGTATATATGTATATGTACATGTGTGTGTATGTGTGTATATATATGTATATATGTGTATATATATATATATACAGAGAGAGAGAGAGAGAGAGAGAGAGAGAGAGAGAGAGAGAGAGAGAGGAAGGATACTTGGCTAAATTCATATTTTGGCTTGGAAAAAAGAGAAAGGAAAAGAAAAATAGACCCCAAATTTACCTGCCTATATTTCAAAGCAAACTTAGGACTTTAAATTATACTAGTGTTAATTTTTTTTCTTCTTTCTGACTTAGGTTCTAGGGGATCTGAGCACTAAATTGTTTAAATAACAAATGTAAAAGTATATGTGTTTCAGTGTCTAGAAATACTTGTTTCTCAAATGACAAAGTAATCTTTTTTCTGTTTTCTCAGATGACCTACTAAAAGTTAAACATTTCCTTAAGCCTACTATTTTATCTCTTAATTGCACTTCTGCCTGATTTAATTTAAATATGTAATTTTGTACCACCTCCATATCTCAGTTTAGCATAAATGCTTATTAGTTACTTTTTTCTTTCTAATCAAAAGCCCATTTTAGCTGGTTTGCAAACTTTAGATCAATTAGCAATGGAGGGGTAGGAGGGGTGAGGAATCTCAAAATTTCACAGGCATTTTTAATACCTCTTTGTTTTATATGATTACAGAGCATACATTATCATCCATGATGAGATCTTCTTTCTGATTACAGGTAGCATTCCACACAATGAAAGTGAAAAGCAAATCAATTGTTAACTGGAAACGTCAATGGTGGGATGTTTTTTCAGCCTTTAAAATGTATGCACACCTTTATCATTTGGAGATTATATTGTTATTTTATGGAAATCACAGATGATTGAAATGACAGTGTAAACATAAATAATAACTGTTGTATAAAATGAAGCATTATGTAAACACATTACAGCTAGCATTTCTAGACTGTACCATCAGTGCAAGCCACTCTGCCATTTTTCCTGCTATGAATTCTCTGATTTGATTTTGGACACTGTAATTGTTTATTTGTTTGTTTTTAAAGAAAATGTGTGGATAAAGTAAGTCAAGGGTGGGAAAGCTAAGATTTTTAGCCATCCTCTCCATATACAGGTTTTTTTTTCCTTTCTTTTTCAGTAAAGTGAGTCCTCTAAGGGCCAATTAAAAGGAAGTAGTGATATGTAGCGGAAAGAAACCTGGATTTGGAGTTAGGATACCTAGGCTCAAAACTCAGGTATGTTAACTTATTCATGACTTAGCAGCTTTACTTCTTTTCTCCATTATTCCATTCTTCATCTATATATTGACAGAGTTAGAATAGAGGATCTCCAAGATATCTACTAATTTTAAATCCTATGGTCTGGGGATTGAACATTTACTGCTCTTCAACCAGCTAGTAACTAGGTTCTTAAAGGTTAGGCTAGCAGAGCAAAAGCACTGGATTTGGAGTCTGAGGCCCTGAGGGCAAACCCTGACTGTGCTGCTTACTTCCTATGTATCATTTCACTTTTAGGGGCCTAACTTTCCTACCTGTAGAAGGAGGGAGCTGGGCAAGATAAATCAAGTCACATGTGTCTATTAAGTACTTACCATATGCTAAGCACCATTCTAAGCCCTGGGAATAAATGGAAGAAAGACAAAATATGGTTCCTGCTGTCAAGGACCTTTGATTTTGGATCTTTGGGGTGGGAGGGAGAGAGAGTGTAGAGTCCTAAAGTCTGTCAACTAAAGTAGGCAGTTCCTACCATGCTCATGGATGATTGGATGATGGGGATCCATTTATCATGAGGATACATGCAGAAATATCCACACTAATGAAATCATGAGCCCCTGAAGTAGTAACATCATTTAGTTAAAATGCTGAAGTTGATATGCTTGTCTATACAGTTTAAGTTTGTGATATTTGAGAAGCAGTGTGATAGAGGAAAGAGCACCCAACTTGAGTTAGCTGGACCTGCATTCAAATGCCTCTGACAATTACTAGTCATGGGACCATGGGGAACCACTTCACCTCTCTGAGCTTGTTTCCCCATCAGTAAAATGGGAGTACTGACCAAACAAGGTTATTGTGAGAATTAAATATATTAAATTATAATATATCATTATTATTTAGTAATAATCTTAATTAGAGCCCCCCTCCCAAAAAAATTGAGTAAACCTCTAATGGTCAACTTATGGGAAGACACAACCACGAATGTCACAGGGTAGCCAGGTATGGATTGACTATGATCTGTATCATAAGAGGGAATTTCTACCTCTATGAGGTCACAGATTTATTGAAATATTACAGAGGGGTGTTTAAACAATCAGGAAAAACAAATAAAGAATGGTACATTGTCGTTTAATTTAACAGACATTTATTAAATCACCTCTGCTGTGCAGAGCACTGTGCTGGATATGGTGGGTGTGACGGGAAGGAGATACAAGATAAATAAGAGGTCATAAGTGACCTTTTTAATTTATCTAGTAAAAAAAAACCATTCATGATGGTCTAGGTGTAGTCTATGCCCAGTTCCCAAGGAGTTTTATTTTACTATCCAAGTTTTACTTACACACATGCTATTGACTTTTGAGGGACTCTGTCAAGATTGGCATTATTCCCTAGAACACATTAGCAATTTTAGAGATTTGGAAATGAAGAACCTGGCTTGGTATATAGTAACTTCAAAGAAATAAGCTTGTCTAATTCATTACTACTAGAATAGTGCTTACTTGACACATTTGAACAGATTAATGAATTCTCCAAAGGAAAAGAGCATCCACTTATAACATAGATTCCATAAGGCAAGATCTTTAGCAAACATCTTTAAATGGCAGAAATCAACCTACAAGGATTTATTAAGCACCTACTATGTATCAATCATTGTGCTAGGCACTATGAATATTCAAAGAAGAATGAACCAGTCACTGAATTCAAGGATCTCCTTATATTCAATTTGGGAGACAGCAGGTACACACGTACTTACAGAGAAAATAAGAATATACAAAACATATCCAACACAGACCAAAGGAAAGTATGCACTAGTAGATGTGATGGATTAGAAAAGGCTTCAGGCAAAAGATAGCCCTTAAGTTGAGCTTTGAAGGAAACTAGAGATTCTAAGAGCTTGCAGGGAGGCATGAGTGCTGTCAGTGGCTGTAGTGCCAAAATGGCCGGAGATGGCTGAATGCCACAGAGAGTGAAAAGAAAACACGGGTCAGGTGGAAGAGTAAAGAACAGCTCCGTTTATTTAACTGAGGGACAGGGCTTATATACCTTTTAGGCAAGCAGAATCAACAAATCCATTTGCAAGGCATTTGCATAATGCATGACTTCCTCCAGCTTTTGTTTGCCTTTTGCAGTAAACAATATTGTGTTAATAGTCCACAGGTGGTATTTAGCACATGTGTGTCCTGGGGGGTTTTGGAGAGTGCACATGTGTGGCTTGAGGAGGAGGCTTGAAGAGCCTTCATCTTGAGCAGCCCGTGTATGCCAAGAGAAGGATGGAGAGCCCATGTGTGGAGTTATCAGCCCAAGGGCAAGAACAGGCCTCTGGCCTGTATCTTATCCCAGAATGGACTTTCTCAGAGCTGGCCCTCTACAGATGAGATGGTGTACCAGGTATCAGGAACAGCCTGTGCAAAAATATGGAGATTTGAAATGAAATGTCATGTGTGAGGAATAGCAAAAGGATCAGGTTGGTTGAACCACAGAATGCATGAAGAGGAATAATGTATAAAGCTGATAAAAGAGGAAGTGGCCAGGTTATGAAGCACTTCAAATATCAATGGAGCTTGTATTTGAGCCTAGAGATAATAGGGAGTCAGTGGAATTTATTGAATAGGGAAGTAACATGATCAGACCTGCATTTTTGGAAAATACACTTTGGCAACTATGTTGTTGGAGGCATAAAGAGGGTTGTGATACAGGCAGAGAGTGTCTGACCAGCAGGAAAAAATGAGAAGAGTAAGAGGCAGGAAGTGGCTTCAAGTTGGATTTCTTTAGACAGAAGAAACAGAAATTAGAAATAAGGAAGAATAAAAAATGAAATAAGAAATAAAATTTCTTATAGAAATCAGATGAATATAACCATTGTTCACATTAAGATACTGGCAGAAATGTGGCAACTGCACATGTGCACACAATATATGCACATATTTTCATACTGAACATAAAATAGCCCTTACATGAAAACCCCATATACCTAACAAGTTTGTACCACAACAGGTAAAGATTTATATAAACCTTGCAAAAGCAAATTACTTTCTCCCAGCAAAACAATGTGTGTGCATGTACACATGCATATAAACAAGTATGTGCACACATTCATTTCATATATTTGCTAGAAAATTTGAACAAACAAAACAAATCAATAAAAATAGAAATAGTCTAGGAAAAAAAGTTCCATGCTCACTTAAGCACCTCTGGCTCAGATCCCAGGCACAGCAAATAGCCGGTTTGACCACGACAGTTAACAGTAAGAGTGCAAGAGTCAAATGGAACTAAAATTCAGTAGGTATAAAAGGTGAAAGCAGAAGTAATGGTCCGACTATGTGGTACAGTGGATAGAATCCTAGGCTTGGAGTCTAGAATTTGTTGCTGTTCAGTCGTTTCAGTCGTGTCTGACTCTTCATGACCTCATTTCGGATTTTCTTGGCAGAGATCCTGGAGTGATTTGCCTTTTCCTTCTCCAGCCCATTTTACAGATGAGAAAACTGAGGCAAACAAGGTTAAGTGACTTGCTCAGGGTCACACAGCTAGCAAGTATCTGAGGCTAGATTTGAACTTGGACCTTCCTAACTTCAGGCCTGGCACTCCAGTACCACCTAGCTGCCAGAAGACCTGAGTTTAAATATTACCCCAAACATCTATCTAGCTGTGTGATCCCAGGCACATCATTTAACCACTTTCAGACTCAGTTTCTGCAAAATGGGCATAATGATAGCACTTACCTAACAGAGTAAGGTTCAAATGATATATATATGTAAAGAAAGTACTTTGTAAATGTAAAGTGCTATATATAAATGCCAACTACTATTATTATATAGGGTAATCCAGTTTGGGTTTTTCTTTTCTGACCTGAGTTTCAGAGGAACACATCTTCTGAAATAGGAAAGATACATTATTGGAAAGATTTAAAATTACATAGAGATAATTCCTAGATTCTTTCCCAAAGTACTACATGTCTGAATGTAAATCCCCAAAGTAGGTGGTGGTCTTCAGATTTGAGAATTCTCAAGGGTGTCTCTCTTGTGTCCTGGAGACAGACGGGGAAAGCAATAAATGCTTTCCAATTGTTTATACCAGATCAATGTATGGACACTAGCTCCCTTCAGCATGGTATGCTCTAGCAGCAGAACTTTTCTCTTCTTCCTCTGGTTATTCCTCGATGCTTTGTGTCTCTTCTGGAAGCACATATGGATTTTAATTACCATCCCTGTCACCATGACTGGCTGTGCCACTTAGTGACTACATGACTTTGGGACAGTTTCTTAAACCCTATGGGTCTTGGTTTCCTAGTCTGTACAATGAGGAGGTTAGACTAGGCAACCTCTAGCTCCAAATCTGGAATCCTAGAATCTTATGAATGACTTTTCTCAACAAACAGAATCTCGTCTGGCTTAATAGCTCACATTTAGGTCATACTTTATAATCCACAGATTTTTCCTCACAACTCCATGAGGTACAGCATGCAAGTACTATTCATTACTCCAATTGTACAAATTAGGAAACAGAGACTTGGAAAAGTTAGAAGAATTACCCAAGGTCATACAACTAGTAATGGGTGGAGTAGGGTTCCAAACCCACATCTTCTGAACATGACTCTAATGCTTGCCTCTAAACCCCTCCCAACAAAGAACTGTAACTAATCTGTGAAAAAACAGTTTTGTTTTGAAAATTCATAATGTTGACATAACTTTATGAGAATTTAATATTTTTAAGATGATAATTTTATTCAAGTAATTTCCTAGCACACTAATTTGCATACTAATAATTAATGTTTTAATTATACATGACTTCTCTCTATTCATCACAGCATGTCTAATCTAGAGTATGCTCAGTAATGTTCTCTAAGTCATTCGTTACTGCAAGAATCTGAAAGCCATAAAACTAACTTAGCTCCAAAGGGCTTATAATTCAGATTTTAAATTCATCCATTCAACAGACATTGATTGAACACATTATATATATGTAAGGAGGTAAGTTACCTGGCCAGCTATTAGCTAGCGATTTTTGTTCCAAAGGCAAGCAACCCAAATGTCACCTGGGACAGGCAAAGTGAAACATAATTCCCCATCGAAAATAATACAAGAAGACATATTTAGTTGATTAGGAGGAGGAATCATCTATTACAACAGCTTCTAGCTACTAAGGAAGTATATAGGTTACTCTTTTGCACCCTCTAAACTTTGATGCCTTGAGACAAAGTAACTTGTTGGCCTATCCTGGTTATGGCTCTACTAAGTGTTTTGTGGAATGTAAGGAGTCATCCATCCATTCAACAAGTATTTATTAAGTGCCTACTACATGCAAGGAATTCTGCCCCATATTGTAGGGGAAGGAGAGATTGAAAAAAAAACCATGATTCTTGCCCATCAATAGCTTATGACTCCAACATTTTCATTTATTACTTTCCTAAATAGAATTTGAATTCAAGCCATATTGCATCTTTTCTTTCTAGAATTTATTGCTTTGGTTTGAGAAAATGTTTCTTAAAAGGCACTTTCAGCTGATACTTCCTTTGAGTTTCAGATTCACTGGAACTCCAATACAAATTCAAGGAATACAAAACAACACAATATGCTAACCCTAAGATAATGCATATGAAACCGCAGACCTGCACTGTCCCACTTTCATAGTCAAAGACACGAGGCTGCGGCAAAGAGAGAAGGGATCAGAATCCAGTAAAATAAAGTCACAGTTCTAAATTGAACATATGCATTTAATATGAAAACCCAATTGCAAAACATGCCTTGGGGTTTAAGCATAAATTAAACTTTCCAGAAAGGAACTTCTATCACTTCCAAATCTGTTGCTTCCAATTTTGGCTAAATTTGTGCATTTTGCTTAAGATAAGCGGGACATGATAGTTTAATATTGTATATATCATAAAACCTATCTTAATTGTCTTGTTCTCTTCACCCTATTTAAACCCTATGACTCTATTGAAAACCAGGAAAACTTCATCTGTGGAAGATGTAATTCATGGCTCCATGAAAATAAATAAATGTGTTGGGGAAAAGCAGTCACTCTAGGCATGGAAATTAGCCTTGTAACTTGAGAATGGGTTTTGCCATGAAACACTTTCATATATATGTTTATTTCTAACCTGTCAAGGGGATATCTCTGGCAGACATCTCATTCTGTATAGACCTGCCCAAGTGAGGCCCTGGCATCTGCCAGACCACTATCATAGAGTGGAAAAAGCAGGTGTAAAATAAATCCTGGCTTGAAGATCTCATTACATCATCCTCATCCCAAATTTTGTGGTATTTTATATTTTGTAAATGACATGTATATATTTCCACTAGGATACTTTATTCTATAAATACTGGTTGTTAATATTTTTTGCATATTTGCATTCTGCAACAGTTTCCCTCAAGTAATGGCTATTCCCAACTAATTTCTGCATCCCTATTTGGGGAATGGGGAAAAATGATCGCAAAAAATCTAATTGTCTTCTTGGTAAATACAATAATTGGCTCTATTTGGTTAAGTTTTCATCAGATTCTCTATTTTTCTGATGTTTGTGACCTGTATGTCTCATTATATACTCCAAATAATAACTAACATTTGTATAGTGCTTTAAGATTTGCAAAGGGTTTTATGTATCTCACATCTGATGTCAACAATTCTGTGAGATGGGTGCTTTTATTATCCTCATTTTACACAAGATGAAATTGAGGCCTAGAGAGGTAGTCTTGCCCAAGGTAACACAGCTATTAAGTGCCCTAAGTGAGAATTTGAGCTCAGGTCTTCCTAATTACCAAGATACTATTAACTGTACCTCCCTATGAGAGGGAGAAAGGGGAAACATTTGTTAACAATAGGATCTACCATAAAACTAAAAACTCCTAGGGACCAAGAAATTCAATGATCTATTTAGCTTCCTGACTCTTCATTCCTTTGAAGCTAGGCCCATTTGACCAACCCTTATAGATGCAGCCTTGCCCAGATTCAGAGGACCAACTATCTCCCTAGCCAGGCAAGGCTGGGGACGGAACAGTTTAAAGAACTCAATGTCAAAAGCTCTGACAACTTAAATCCCTGTTACTGCTTGTCCTGTTCAGCCCTTGTACCTTAATTCTAAAAAACTGGATCCCTGACTTCTCCGCTTGATTTTGAAACCCTGTGTGAGCACCTGTTTCTCTAGATTCCTGCCTTGCCTCTTCCTCCAGTCTTTGTAGTAACTAAGCTCTCACCATTAAGCCTAGTGCCAGAGGTGGGGAACCTGCAGCCTCGAGGCCCCAGGTGGCCCTTTAGGTCCTTAAGTGTGGCCCTTTGACTGAACCCAAACTTCACAGAACAAATCCTTTTATTAATGCCACCTTCATTGCTATCTGCTTGGACTGTCTCTAACCATCACTTTGCTATTTGCTACCTAATAGACCTTCCCATTTATAGAATAAGGGGTTTAACAAAATGATCTCTAAATTCTCTTCTGGTTCCAAACCTCATCTTTGCCAACCTAAGCATGTCTCAGTATTCTTCATATCAGCCTTCTCTGGTCTAGTTCATTGACAATGGCTGAAGTGTGATTGTGACAAGGAACGTAAATGATAATTGCACATCTGCACTTGTAAAATGTTTTCCTTTCACAGAATCCCCTCCCCCACCAGTAGTTTATTTCTTTATTTTTCATCTACAACCAAAACTTGATCGAAACCTTGCTTTCTTCAAGAACATTACTTTGAGGAAATATTGTGTAATGGAAAGATTAGTGGAAACAGGATTGGGTCAGAGGGCCTGAACAGTGGTACTGATCCGGGTACAAGCTTATAGCATGACCTTGGGAGATTCTAAATAGTATACACAGAGTCTTGGGAGATTATAAACAGTAATTACAGTTTGATTTTCAGAAGCTCACCTATACCAGTGCTATTTCTGCTAAATTGTAGCATCTAACGTCACATGTGGCTTACCTTTCTTTACAATTCTTTCAATCTCTCATATTTTTCCTAATTCAAATGGAAATGGAAAACTATCGCTTTCCAGATCTAATGTAAAGAGCTTCATAGAAACAATAATTTCAGGAAGGGTCAGCCATCAACAAGTCAAACAGAACAAGTTCGTGCCTGACGCTCCCCCATCCCCATTTCCAGTTTCTCCTGAGTCCTTCGTACGCATCCAATCATCCAGCAACCAGGCCCCAACCAGTTCTATAGAAACTCACTCATCCTAATATACAAATGAGAGGGAATGGCACTACCTCTCCTTATCACTCTAATAGTTGAATTTCAGGCTGAGTGAGAACAGAGACCTTCCCAAGGTCCCAGAGATCATTGTATGGCAGCACTAACCTATTCCTTCTCTTTAGGCTGACCTTGATTCCAGCTAATATCACTTGACCAAAATATTTTATTGAATATAGTCGTCCTAGCCTTACTCTGTTTCTAATACAATAAAAATGTCTATTAGTAAAAAATCATTCTATTGCTTTCCCTGAGAAGAATTTTTCAATAGGGCATTTTTGAACATGAATTATAATCTATAGCTGTGGGAATTTATGACTTTTTCTTCTACTTGGAGTAAAGCACATATTCCCTCAAAGTGTTGTGAGATCACAGGATTTGGACTCTAAAGGACCAACCTGTGTTCAAAACCAGGCTCTACTACTTATTATCTGTATGACCTTGGACAAGTCACTTAACCAAGATGGACCTTGGTTTCCTCTTTTCTAAATTAACAGAATTGAACTAGATCATCTCAAAGATCCCTTTCGGCTCTACATCCAATGACTTACTTGACCATCGCCACCTTCTGTGATGCAGTTTTTTTTCCAGGCTCTGCAATATATTATACTTTAGGCTCTAAGATTTTTGATTGTTTTCAGTCACCCACCTAATCAGCTTACTGAGCAGAAATTAATATGGGAATTGTGCACAGAGACCAACAGGGTTTCCTAACCAGGAATCACAAGGTAAGATTCAGGGTCTGAGGTGAAGGCATGGGTCAGGAACTGAAAATTGGTACAGCTCCACAGACTGCTAGCTGTTCTGGGGCCCCTTGCACCCTTTCAATTTAACTCAACTTGACTAACAGTTATTAAGCACGTATTGTGCACGAGACAATGCTCCACGTATTGGGGATTGAAATGTTATTGTAAAAGTTAGCATAACACTACCATTTTTGCTATAATTTAGTCTGTAGTAGTTCACAAGATGTCCTTTCCTTCAGTGGCCTGCCCTTTTCATTTTTATCTATATCAAGTAAGATGTAAGCTGAGGAGGAGGAAAAACAACTGATTTCCAATGAAAAATCGAAAGAATTCTCAAGGGTTTTTCTCTATTCATGTTTTTAGGAACTTTGATCAGATTCCTTCCTATATCATGTTTCCCTAGAAGACATGCAATGCCATTCTTGCTCTGGTCTCCATAGCTTATTTCTTGGATCAGTCAGAGGCACTTGTTTCAATTCATAGTAATTTTCTGCCTTGATTCTGTCCCCCATAAACTGGGGCTGGACAAGGGGAACCAAGAAAGAAAGGCCAGACATTTGGGGCAGAAACTGTCTGACCTCTAGGTGCCAATGATATCCCCTGACAAGTTATAAGATCATGTCCCCATGAAGCTGTTTCACAAGCAGGATCACTTAACAGCTTATAACAGAAATGAGCAGAGAGAATTATAGGTTTCATCAACCTAAAATCACGAGGTAAGATTCAGGAACTAGGGCACAATCAGGAAATGGAAATTAATGAAGACCAGATAGATTTAAGTTTTTGAATCCTCTTGTGTCTCTTCCTCCCTACCAGTTCAACAAATATTGATTAGGTGCCTAGCATAGCCTAGGCACTGTGCTAGGTGATAAAAATATGGAATTGGATGTATCCCTATCCTCAAGGTGCTTGTCATCTAATATAGAAAAACAGATTTGTACAAAATAATTATGAGACAATGTAGCAAGTACTAAGTGTGAAAAAGAGATCTCTATAAAGTATGCTATAAAAATTTTGATAACACAAGACTCATGACAGGAATCTGGGTCAAGGGTCACGTATACTTTCAGTGATTCAAAGTAGTGGTCGGTCAGGCAATATAGTCAATTTACAATGACTCTTTGAGAGACAAAAGCAAGAGCATTGAGATTATAAAATATGTCAGCAAACAACCTATTTTGTTAGAACTCACAGGGTATCAAGATTATACTGGGCATTGTGGATAGTACCAAGTACACAGAAGATACTATCCTTGGCATCAAAGACTATATCCAGTATAATTAAGGAAAAATATTTACAAGGCAACATTTTACCAAGTGTAAAACACTGGTGCCAATTTACAATGTGTGTATTGCTGGAACACAGGGTAAAGGAGTCAGCCTGATAAAATAGGTTATGAGTAATCTGGGAAGTCACCCTCTGGGCACTCCGTAGATATTAATTGATGATGACAAGGTCAGAGAGGAAAAAAATGGGAACCTGAGAGTATCTTGAAGGAAAAGCAACAATGATTTGCAGAAAAAAATATGGAGAACCACTGATCTAATGGAATGAGAAGGGATCTAAATTAAGAGAAATGAATTATCTCTCTCTGCCCCAACTCTGTTCATCTCTCTTACTCCCAGTTTTTACTAGACATACCTAGTATGTGCCAGATATTATGCTAAGCACTTTATCTCATTTAATCTTCACAACAGCCCTGGGAGATAGGTGCTATTATCTCCATTTTACAGTTGAGGCAGACAGAGGTTAATGAACTTCCCTGAGTAACAAAGCTAGTTAAATGTCTGAGGTCGGTTTTGAACTCAAGTCTCTGAATCCAGGTCTGTCGCTCTATTCCACTCTACTTCCTAGCTGCCATTCATCTATAAAACCTATTTCACAAAGATGAAATAAATATAAATAGAATAGATATAGATGATATTCATTAAGATCCTCAAGAAAATATTTTTTTCATCAATTTCAGGTCTGACAAAAGAATGCATAGTATTCAAATTTTGGGGTAAGTGCCTGAGTGCTTTCTGAAAGGAATTATCAGAAGCCCAATATGACTGGCATCTTAACAGGATTGCAAAGTGGCTCATTTTAATGTACTTTTACCTTGGAGTACTTTATTGGTTTGTTTTGGGTTAAACCCCCACCCCAATAATTTAGTTTATACAAAACAGAGTCACTGCATTTTGGGACAAGAAGGAAACCTTAGAGGTCAGCCACAATAACCATCTCCCTGTTAACAGCTGAGCAAACTGTGGCCAAAGAGAAGAAACTATGTCTGAAAGATAGCATAGCTAGTTCTAGCTGGAAGGGCTTGGACATTAGTCTATGAATAAACATTTATTAAGCACCTAGTAGGTGCCAGGCATTGCACAGGGGATTCAAAAAGAGGCAAAAGACAATCCCTATCTCCAAGGAGTCCATAATCTAATGGGGGAAATAACCAGCAAATAAATATGTGCAAATTAGCTATGCACAGGATAAGTAGGAAACAATTAAGTCAGGGAGGCATTAAAAATACGATGGATTTGGAAAGACTCCCCATAGAAGATGAGACATTAATTGAGACTTAAAAAGAGCTAGTGGTAGAGAAGATGAAGGAGAGCATTCTACACATCAGGAAAGCCAGAGAAAATGCCCAGAGATAAAAGATGGACTATCTTATTCATGGAACAGCAAGGAAGTGTCATGGTGAAGAATACGTAGCAGGAAGTAAGGTGTAAGAAGACTGGAAAGATAGGAGCGGGGATATAGAAGCCCTTTGAACACCGGACAAGATTGATTTGTATTTGATCCTGGAGTCCATAGGGAACTACCAGATTTGTTGAATGGGGTAACGTGGTCATACCTAAGCTTTAAGAAAATCACTTTAGTGGCTAAAAGGAGGATGGTTTGGAGTGGTGAGAGACTTGAGGTAAGTAGACCCATCATAGGTTATTTCAATAGTCCAAGGGTAAGGTGATAAGAACCTGTACCATAGTGATGGCAATGGGAACATGGCATTGCCCTCCAAACTAATGGGGAAGTTGGGGGTGGGAGGGTGAGGGTTGGAGGGAAAGACAGTGAATTCCATTTAGTGCAGGTTGAATTTAAGATGTCTACTTGACATCTACTTCCAAATGTCTGAAAGACAGCTAGAGATGGATAAAATGATGGGCTACAAAAGGATGCTAGGATCTAGATTTTCAAATATTTTATCCAGTACTTCTTCCATTAGTCTTCATTGATTTCCTGCTGGATTTTCTGTGTTCCACACACGTAGTATTAGTGTGATCAAAGATCTTCCCCACACATTCAATAGGCCTCAGGTGAGGCTAGGTGGGAAAGCTTGATTATATCTTTGTAAGTAGGCCTAAAGCTTCTACTTACTAGGTACTAAGCCAATTTGGGCATGAAGCCCTCAGGGCTCTAAGGGGGGGTTGCTAAGACTAGAGCCAATGGTATGTGCACTGAGTACTAATCAATCATGAATTCAGCCAATCAGAGACCTGAGTTCTAGCCAATCAGGCACTGGCTATGACTGTATATAAAGAGAGCCCGGAATGTAAGAGAACAAGAATTGAAGAAGAACAGAACTTAAGAGAGCAGCAGAACTGAGAAGAAGACATTGAGGCAACAGACATCAAGAGGGGGCTGAAGAGCAGACATTGAGAGAGCCAGTATCTGCAGAGCTGCAGAAGAGAGTGCTGAGCAGAGAATTAGGATTTGTAAGTGACTGTTTACAGGAAGGCCCTGGGTAGGGAGGGTGTGGGGGGAGGTTACAGGATGACTTGGATCCTTGCTATAATACTGTGTGATAATTTCCTTGTTGCTACATTGAGTTGGGCTTACTGGTTTTGGAATATAATTACTACTATATCGAATTGGGGTTATCAGTCTTGAGATTTTATCCTCTGAAGTCTAAATAAAGGTTATACTTCCTCTGCCTTCTACCTAGAGAGTTTTTCATACTTTGCAATTCCAAACCAAACAGGCACGTTCATGGTCATCCTCAAGGTCGTGAATCTTGCCTTACTGATACAACATACTGCTTAATACTAATGGTACAGTTTGCTGGAATGATTTTAACCTAGAACTTATCTTGCTGTCGTAATAATTTAAAAGCAGACCATATAAATAAAATAACAGAGCCCAACAGCAAGCGATAGGAAGAGAAACTCCATTTAAAATTACTGTAGACATTATAAAATATTTGGGAGTCTATCTGCCAAAACAAACCCAGGAACTATATGAATGCAATTACAAAACACTTTTCACACAAATAAAGTCAGATCTAAATTATTGAAAAAACATCAGTTGCTCATGGTTGGGTTGAGCTAATATAATAAAAATGATGATTTTGCCTAAATTAATTTACTTGTTTATTAGCACCATAGCAATTAAACTACCAAAAAGTTATTTTATAGAGCTAAATAAAATAATAACAAAATTCATCTGGAAGAACAGAAGGCCCAGAATATCAAAGAAATTAATGAAAAGAAATGCTAGGGAAAGTGGCCTAGCCACATCGTAAACTGTATTATTAAGCAGCACTCATTATTACTTGGTCCTGGCTAAGAAACAAAGTGGTGGATCAGAGGAATAGGTTAGATACACAAGACACGATAGTCAATGACTATAGCATTCTACTGCTTGATAAACCCAAAGACTCCAGCTTCTGGGATAAAAACTCACTATTTGACAAAAACTGCTGGGAAAACTGGAAAATAGAATGGCAGAAACTGGGCATGGGCCAATATCTTATACCATATACCAAAATAAAGTCAAAATACGCTCACGATTTAGATATAAAAGCTGATACTATAAGCAATCTGGGAAAGCAAGGAATAGTTTACCTGTCAAATTTATAGAGAAGGGAAGAATTTATGACCAAAGAAGAGATAGCAAAATGGATAATTTTGGCAATAAATTGAAAAGTTTTTGTATGAACAAAGCCAATGCAACCAAGATTAGGAGGGTAGCAGAAAATTGGGAAAGAATCTTTACAACCAGTGTCTCTGATAAAGGCCTCATTTCTAAAATATACAGAGAACTGAATTAAATTTATAAGAATACAAGTCATTCCCCAATTGATAAATAGTCAAAGGATATGAACAGGCAATTTTCAGAGGAAAAAACTAAAAATATCTATATCATATGAAAAAATGCTCTAAATCACTATTGATTAGAGAAATGCAAATCAAAACAACTCTTAGGTACTATATCTCACCTGTCAAATTGGCTAACACGACAAAACAAGAAAATCATAAATTCTGGAGAGGATGTAGGAAAATTGGAACACTGATGCGTTGGTGGTGGAGTTGGTTGGAGTGAATCACCAGTCTTTCTGGAGAGCAATTTGGAACTTTGCCCAAAGCGCTATAAAAATGTGCATACCCTTTGACCCAGCAATACCACTTCTAGGGCTGTATCCCAAAGAAATCATACAAGTGGGAAAAGGACCCATATGTTCAAAAACATTTACAGCAGCTCTTTTCGTGGTGGCAAAGAATTGGAAATCAAGTGGATGCCCATCATTTGGGGAACGACTAAACAAATTGTGGTATATGGGTGTAATGGAATACTACTGTGCTATAAGAAATGAGGAGCAGACGGACTTCATTATAACCTGGAAAGACTTATATGAACTGATGCTGAGTGAGGGGAGCAGAACCAGGAGAACATTATAAACAATTACAGACACACGGTATCTGTAAGGACTAACTTTGATAGACTTGGCTCTTCTCAGTAATGTAAGATTCTAAGACAACTCCAAAAGACTCACAGTGGAAAAAGAGAAAAGAATTAGAGTCTGAATACAGATTGAAGCAAACTATTTGCTCTCTTTTTTTGTTTGTTTGTTTTTGTTTCTGTTTTGTTTCTTCTTTCTCATGGTTCATTCCATTGGTTATAGTTCTTCTTTCCAACTTGACTATTGTGAAAATATGTTTAGTGTGAAGGTATATGTAGAACCTATATGGGAATGCATGCTGTCTTGGGTGGGGAAGGGGGAGGAGAAGAAGGGGGAGAAAATTCAAAACTCAAAAATTTGAGGAACTGAATGTTGTAAACTAAAACTAAATAAATTAATTTTTTTTTTAAAAATAGCACTGCAGGCCTTTGATTGAGTTGATCATACCAAATATCAATGGAAGAAAGTTTGGATTCTAGACTATGTTTAGGTAATGCCAAATACAAGAATTTTTATAATTTTGAAAAAATTTATCCAATAATGTATTCTTTATCAGCTGCACAAAAACATATAGCAAATTTTGAAAACTGAATCAATAGATTAGGTCTGGGTTTTCTTTTAACTGAATTGATTGGTTGGTTACAGAGATATAATGGCATTGTGAATAAAGTTATGACTTCAAAGTCAAGAAGACCAAAGTTCAAATCCCACCACTCACTGCCTGTGTGATTCTGAGCAAGTCATTTAAATTCTATGTGTCTCAGGCAATTCCCTGGGACTTATTATAGTCATAGATGGGGTAGGAGAATTACCCACAGAGAGAATTACCTTCACTGATGAAAACACAGATATTTTGTGTATTGTGGTTACTTGGTTGACTGAATTGTAACCAATATCAACAAGAGCCAGCTTCAAATAAACCTTAAGTTTCATGCTGGCTAGAATTTTTGAGTCCTTATGTGAACTCAAAAATGGCCCAGTTCTTAAGTTCCAAGCTTGCTTTCATAAAAGAAATTTTACATTATTCAGATAGATGGGAATCCAAATAACATTCACTTTAACTTATTGGAAGGGAAAATATCTAGAAGAAAAATATTTCTAAGAGCAAGCAGAATTTCTACCAATACAGAGAAGACAGACAAAGTTTGCCTAGGGCCGTATTAGAAGTACCAGCACTGCCATGTGAATTATAATATGGAATACATCCAAAAAATTCTTATAAGTCCATAGGGAAAGAAGGGAAAAATACTTCCCTCTGATGCCAGAAAAGGAATATCTTAGAATTAGGTAAACAATTTATGGAAGGAAACAAATGGCAACAAGTTACATCACAAAGAGCCCTGGATTTGGAATCAGAAAATCTAGATTAAATCCTTGGCCATGCCATTTCCTACATGTGTGAACTTGGACAAGTTTCTTAACTTCTCTGGGCTTCAGTATCCTCATCTGTGAAAATGAGGGTGTTGGACTTAATGACCATGAAGTTCCCCTCAAGCTCAAAATCTCAGTCTATAATTCTAAATATTTTAGAGTATCTCAGTAACCACAATTCTTGGTGTCCAATATTCCTAACCAAATTAAAATAGTTAAGATATAAAACAAAGGAGAAAAAGTAATGATATCAATAAAAATTGAGTCACTAGAGCATATAGTTACTTCTATGGTCATTTATCTGACCATCTATCCATCAGTCGAGTATAACCTAAATAAAAATATGGTAATAGAGCAAAATTTCAATTCCATAAATCCAACGAACTAAAATTTCAGTTGTATCATGGGGCCATCAGTTCTTCTTCTTTTTTTATTAATGATAACAACAAATATGGCCAACTTCTCATAAGAACCCAAGACAGCAACAGGAGTAACCAAAGGAATACATATGGCATTACCCAGATAGATCTTCATTGGAGCCTTCCAAAGATGAGAAGCTCATTTGGTGAAATAATACTCACTAACCTGAGGCCTCCAAAGTTCAAGTGACTATTAGAAGGCTGCTATTAGGGGCAGAAAAGGCCCTGGAACCAAGGACTTCTGACTCCAAGTTCTGGCTTCTTCCATTACCCCATGATATCTTCAAGATTTACATAAAACTTCAAGTTTTTAAAAAATTGCATAAAATGTGTGTGTGTGTGTGCGTTTTAAGTTAGGTGCTTTGTTACTACCATTATTTTGAATAGGATTTTCTTTGTCTTTTTTGTTGTTGTTAAGTCAGTTTTCAATCATGTTCAACTCTCTGTGACCCCACTTGGGGTTTTCTTGGCAGAGATACTGAAGTGGTTTGCCAAGTCTTTTTCCAGCTCATTTTACAGAGGAAGTACTGAGGTAAACAGGGTTAAGTGACTTGTCCAGGGTCTCAGTGCTAGTAAGTTCCTAAGGACAGCCAGATTTGAATTCAGGAAGATGAGTCTTCCTGAATCCAGGCCCAGCACTTTATCTACCAAGCCACCTACTGCCCTTTTTTTGTCCTACAGGAAGACAAATAACAGGATTGACCTGACTTTTTCACTTTTCAGCCCATTATTTTGAGCCCACATAAATACAACTTCTCTAATTTAGCCATCTAATATATCAATATGATTCAATATTTTCTTGCAGAAGTGACATATATGATTTGCTAAATTATATGTTCTATGAAATTTCAGACCTATTAATTCCAAGAAATTTCCCTGATTTTTGAATTCTGAGATTGACTGAGTAGGAATAACTGATCTGTCTTCACCAAACCCTCCACAGCTCCAAAAGCATTTTAATGTCTCTCTGTCACATTTGATGGACTCTTTTAGCAATACTACAGATAGAAAAACTCTTATAATATTATTATTGTTATTAGCAGCATTAGGTTAAATAGCTCAATTCTACCATATTTTCAATGCATTATAATTGTGTATGCAAAGATAATGGAACTTCAGAAGTCATTTAGTGCAGACTTTTGTTTGACACCTAAGGAAACTGAGGTCCACAGAGGTAACATGGCTGATTATTGCCAATCCTCTTGATCCTAAATCCACTTTTCTCTCCATTTCCCAATGGTCACTTCAATCTTGCTCTCCCAATTATGAATGAGTACAAATTCTAAATAGCCACCCCATCTTCTTCTTCTGCCTCCTCATCTTCCCTTCCAGTTTTATGTTTAGCCAACCAACTGTATTGATAATGTATTGAATGTATAGTTAATGTATTATTAATGCAATGGAAAGATCTTTCCCATCCATTAATAGGCCCATTATGGAAGCCTAAGTCACATGAGTTTGAGTCACATGAAACCTGTGGTGGGAGGAGCTTGGAACAGGAAGGGGTGGAAAAGGAAGGGTGGAGCAGAGCTGAGAGGAAGTGAGTCAGAGCAGGCAGAGATACAATGGGAGTTGCAGCTTGGAGAGAGAGGAGGCAGTCAGAAAAGCACCAATGACCGTGACTGACAGCCAGGGAGTGATTTTGCTTGAGGGTGTTCATTTGTGGGAAGGCCCTAACAGAAGGAAGTCTTGGGGATGGTGGTGCCCCCTGCATTGCTAATGTGTATAGATTTCTTTGCTGCTATGATGGATTTGGCTTTCTGGTGTTTGAATAAATGTTTTAGTTCTGCCTTTCATGTAGAGAGTCTGTCATGTTTTGCTATTCAGAACTGTGCTGGCATATTCATAGCCACCATAGGTGCTATGAATATCGCATTGGCGCTACACCAACAATTATTTATTAAGGTTCTACAATATTCTAGGGATTCTAAGGGATACAGAAGCACAATATATGATAAGCATAAGATAGAAAATGGGATCACTAAGGAGCATACTATCTTCACATATTACCTTAATGGTATTACCGCATCTGTTAAGTGAAAATATTGGACCAGATGAATTCTGAAGTCCCATCCAGCTCCAACATGCTACAGTTGATAATAGAGCAAAGTAGAGAGCATACATTTTTATGGATCAAGGCAAAACCTCTGTTCTTCATCCACTCAGACCTTTTCAAAGCGAAAAAAAATTAGTTTCCTTGGTCCTCACCCATTAACATAGGGAATATTGCTCTCTCCCATACTCTAAGAACCTTCTTAGCACCCGAGACTTACTCAGAAAAAAGGGACAAAGCTTCATGAGCCTGTATTCACCCATGAAGATGTTCCACTGCCCACCAACTCAGACTCAGAATGAGCCCTTTAAGGTCAAACCAACCAGTCTTCAGCTGGGTCAAGCAGGCTTGTAAAATGTTTCATTTTTCAGGGACATTTTGTTGATGTAACTTGTTCACCATTGTCTAGCTGCTTCACCTTAGAGATGAGGAAACTGAGGCCCAGAGAGATTATGAAAGGGAGGGAACAAGCATCTTCTATGTGCCAGGCAATGAACTTAATGCTTCACAAAAATTATTGCAATTGATAAGATTGGGTGACTTGTACAAGATAATTGAGGTTGTAAGCATTGAAAGTAGATTTGAAACTAGATCCTCTGACTTGAGAGACAATGATCTTTTTTTAAAGGTCTTTGACCTCTAAATTTTGCAAGAATTGAAGACTTTGGAAGCGGATAAGATAGCCAACCATCAGAATACAAGGAAAGAAGAGGAGAAGGCTAGAATGTTGTGAAATAACTACATTCAATGGCATGAGGAAGAGGAGAATAATGAAATATTACAAAGAATTAGCTATGTCATCCATTTATGTGACAGGTCATAACCCTGGGGTTTTTTCCACCATTTCTGAAACCATAACAAGTATAATTTCTTTCTTTAAATTTGAAGATGGGGATACCTAGCTTTTGTACCGTGAATAAGTTGATTGTTCACAGAGAGTCACATGTCATAGTACCAGATTTTTTAAATGATTCCTCTACTACTGTTTTGTATTAATAAGGGCACTTTAAAGAAGGCATCAGAAAGTGTGCTTCTGAGAGCTCAGTCATGTGTTACAGCAGGTAGTAGACATTTAAATGAGATTATTTATCATAAGTAGCATGCAACTGACTCTTTTTGGGTCGCAGATTCTGATAACATGGACCAATAAGTCTATATGGGTTTATTTTTTTAACTTATGTAGGAATAAATGGCTGTCTGACTTTTGCTTTCTATTTTTCACACAGTAATGTTTAGGTTGATTCATTCATTTTGAAGGTTGTATGAGTTCATCTTTGTCAAACAGCACAAAAGTGAAGTTTTATTAACACATAAATTTCCCCTCTGTTCTCCTATATCATTAACTATATCCTAGTTAATGGCACATATAATCTTGTGGGATTCCAAATGATGTACCTTGCAAAACAGAATGAAATTGAAGCACCAATAACATTTGAATCTCATTATAATAGGACTCATATTACAGAATATACTCAAACATGGGTCACTTGTTCATTCTATCACAGATAGTTTAATTATTAGTAGCCTCAGGAGGACATCTTTCTAGCACAGGTTCACATAATATGGCTCCATAATATTTGTCCTTCTACTTGCAATATTAACTTTCAATATTAAGAAGTTTGAAGTTTGCATGGATAATAAGGAAAGAAAACTGGTGGGAACATCCCACTCTGTAAGAGGATGAGTTAATTCCATAAAACAAAGAAACAAACATTAGTTAATTCAATTTCACAAACATTTTTTACAGGTCTAATGTATACTGGCTGAAAAGACACAAAGTTTTGGTAAAATGTGATCACTGCCTTCTGGGAGTTTCCAGTCAAACAGGGAAATAAGAACAAAATGGGGATGAAACTATACAAGGTCAGTCACTTGACACTGTCCTGAAAGAGGGGAAGAGTGGAACAAAAGACCTGGGGTGGCCATTTTCCCACCTTTAAGCTGTGAACATGAAGCTTTCTGGTGAACCTGCCAGTTCCCCAAACATCCAAATGATCTCTGTACTAATATTTCCCAGTAGAAACATGGAAATTATTATATTTCTGGCTGAATTGGTAATCCATGGTCCAACACTGCATCTGTCTCACAGAAGGAAGGCAAATCTTCTCTTTACTAGAAGAAGGAAAGAGAGCTTTTCACCTAGCATCACATTCATTTTGAAGTCATGTATATAAATCTTTTGGCCCCCTTGTGGCCACTGTGCCAAGCAGGAGATAGTACTACAGCACCATTCATAATTAGCTCCCTAATGATAACAAAGGTGTGATGTTTGTGAATATTAAACATCATTTCTTCCCTTGAAAAAATGTTAATATGAACTTTCTTTTGGACAGTTATTTTTAAATGCCAATGCCTTTGTTTGTTAAATTAGGCAGACTTCCTCATTGGTTCCTTCCTTGTTAAATATTAGGCAACTCTGAGGCTAGTGCAAAATACCCAGATGTCTGTCCTCTCATCATTATTCACTTTATGTTTTGTTTTATCTTATGTTAATTTAGAACAGTCAAATATGTGTGGTTCTTCCACCACTCTGATCACCATCATAAATCAGAAAACAAGAGCCTTGGTATGCCATTACTATTCAGAATAGATACAGGAAGAAAATTAAAGCTTTTTTTTTTTTCTAAATGGAAGAAAGGGCAATTCTAGAGACCTTCCTAAGGGGAAGTGCACTGTGCTGAATAGTACATTATAAAGAAAGATAAGCAATTGTGTTATGTACAGTTGCCAACACTTTCTAGACTTCCAATCTCAGTTCTAAATGCTTACAAGGAATAACATATCTACATTTTCAAAGGTTGCTACATTAGTCTTGGACCTTTTAGGGCAAAGGGAAGCTTTTTAGATTCATGAGTATTGCAAATACAGCAGTTGTCATTGTTTCAAACAAAGACAATGAAAAACTCTCCCATCTTGGCTTGCACAGGGTACAGAGACATCACCAGGAATGATTCCAGTAAAATATGGCACCTAAGAGCCAAGCTGAGGTACCCAAAGGCTCACTGACTCCCTGCCACCTCCCAGAAATCGAATCATGAAAAGAAGAGAACTCTTGCATAGACACTTTTTAAAAGAAAGGCACTTCTCAGGTGATGTTACCAATGGAAATTACAGTCCAAACCTTAGCGATCAAATTTCATTTTGCCTTTGGCAGTTTTTTTTTTCTGAAAGTGGAGAAAGGAATTGAACCACAGAATTTGCAGAGATAGCAAGATCTGAAAGGTCATCTAGTCCCAAACCTCAACAAAAGTAAAAATCTCCTTTATAAAAATATCTTCTTCCTAGTAGAATATTATCTCTTTAAGGGAATATTTGGATTTGTTTTGTCTTTGGATCACCAGAGTCCCACATGGTGCCAGGCAATGTGTTTGTCAAATTAAATCAAATGGAATTGAATATCCTGGACAAGTGGTCATCCAGTCTCCACCTGAGAAAAGCCAGCAATGAAGAACTCACCACTTCCGAAGCAATATTCCATTTTTAAACAACTCTTACTTTCCCAAAGTTTGTGTCTCTAAGCTTTCCATTCTTTTGTCCTAGTTCTATGCAATTGGGTCAATCAAACCAAGTCTAATTCCTCTCTGATAGGAAAATCTGCAAGATGTTTGGAATCGCCTATATCTTAGTCATCTCTTCAAGCTAATTCCAGGCCTTTCTATTGCTGCCTTCCTGGCTTAATCTTAGATCATTTTGTTTTAGATCACTGTTTTTCTAAACCCTTACCATTTTTATCCATACTAACTTGCCTGCACTTTTATTTTATATATTGGTTTTAAACTATACATCACAGATGAGCTCCCTATGCAGCCATATAGAATTCTTTTTTTCCCTTTTGGGAAGATAAAATAGGTTGTTCCATTCCCAGAACTGTGTTACTAATAGCCTTCTTTCCTTCTTAAATCAACTTCCCTTCTAAAAACTCAGGTCAAAGGATCCCACCTGTTCTATTGCTATGCTTTTTGTAGTCTCTTATTCTAAACTCTAGGGTAAGCCACACCCAGCATCCTCTTCCCTATTATGCACTCTAATCAAATGCCTTAATAATGTCAAAAATACTACTTGACTGAATGCAGTGTAATAATTGGAAATTGAATTCAAATTATTGGTGGGGGGAAGTCAAGCTAGCTGTTTCTTTAATTTCATAGTTAAGTCCAGTCAAAATTTTGGTCTTTCAGCCCTGTGTAGTGATGACCTAAATTATGCATCCACAGGTAGAATCAGAGAACCTAAGATTAGGAAGAGTTCAATCAGGACCTAAACAAAAATCCCCTTTAACCTGCTGATAATTCATCATCAGCTTTTTGCAAAAGAACTTTGGTAAAAGGGGATTCATTACCTCCTGAGGCAGCTAATTTCCATTTTAGATAGCTTGAAAGGTTAGAAGTTCTTTCTCAAACCAAGACTAAGAAGCACACATTGGCTTTAAAGAAAATCAAACAATATTGGACTTCTAACTCATTACAATTGAGGATTTCTAACTACTTACAATTACCTACATATATAGCCTTTTAAAAATTAGTTGAATTTAATCAAACAGACAAAATGACAATTATGTTTGACAATAATTATCCTTTCTCAGAGAAGAGGAAGGGGGAGGGAAAGAGCAAGGGGAAGGAAAAGGAAGAAGGAAAGAGAAAAGGAAGAAGAAGGAAAGGCAAAGAGGAAGGGGAAAGGAAGGGAAGGCAAAAGAAGGAAAGCAGAAGGAAAAGGGGAAGAGAAAAGTGAAAAGGAAAGGAAAGGAAGAAAAAAACTGGAAACAAAGTGGGTACTCATTACTATTATATTACAAGAATTATAAGAATAATATAATAATCAATTATAAGAAATAGAATCAAATTATATTATATTTATTATATATTATATTATATTATATTATATTATATTATATTATATTATATTATATTATATGAAACAAGAAATATGAAGGATTAGAAGAAACACAGAAAGATTCAAATGCATGGAACCAAGAGAAAATAAGTATAATTACTACAACAATAAAAATGAAAATAGCACTAATAGATAGTTGAACTCAGATTAATTACAATTTCCAACTAGGCTCACAGAAGATGATGAAACACATTTCCCATCTCTTGGTGGAGAGGTTGTTAAAATTTGAGTCCGAAATACTACATGATATCATATATGATCTCTGTAATGGTTGGCTTTGTTTAGCAGTTCTTTGTTAGAAGAGACCGACCAATACCAGGGAAGGGGGAGGGGCATTTTGGTAAATAACTTTGATGGAAAAGCCAAAATCAATGATAAAACTTTAAATATATAAGTAAATCCACGAGCCCATGTATACATTTAGAAAGCTCAGTGAAGAATACAATGAAAAGCTGCTTCCCTTTTTCATCACTTCTGAGAGCCACAGTCTGGAAGAGATTTTAGAAATCATTTAGTCCAACCAGAAAAGGAAGCTAGGATTGAGTTGAAGTAGCTTGCCAAAGGCCACCCAGCTATTAAGTGGAAGAGTTAAAGCTAAAATTCTGTTCCTTTTGACTCCTGGTCTATTCACCTTGTAGAATGTGTCTTCCCTCCTCCTGCTCTTACTCTGTTTACACTGTCGATCTTGTGGGTGTTTGAGGATTTTTTTTTCCTTCCACATCCTGCTTTTATAATCAGACTCTATGCTGATGACACAATATGTGATCCAGATCTAAGTACTCATGCGTTAGGCAACTTGTATTTGGCAGCAATGTTATCATTGTACTAAGCATTTTTTATGCTCCTACTGAGGAAATAGCTTGCTATCAGTCCAATTATGTATTAATTCATGGCTAACTTTGTATTCAGGGCTTTCTTAGAGATATCTCGTTTGTTATACTCCTCACTTTATATGCTATTTCTTTTGCTGGACATAAAGGTTATTATGGATATAGTTAGCTTTGGAAATTACTCATCTAAAATCAATTGCCATCCAAGATACCATCCCTGGACCACTGGTGAGCTATAGATCCTCTGGGTAGTTAGTGGGCCAGTCCAATATGCAAGTCACAAAGAAATACACGGTGTCTTTAAAAATAAATAAATACTTTTCTGCTGTAGGCTAGAGTTAAGCACAAAAATGAATTTTTGAAAATAGTTAACCACAGTAAAGGCAATTTTTTCAGGTCAGATGGCCACCACAAAATTTTTGGAAGGTAGGTAAAGAAAATAGACAGGGAGCCAAATGGGGACAAATAGATCATGTGACCACCAAGTGCTTGGTCCCAAATAAGTAAATCTCATTGATACTTAAGTAAAACTTTAAATAATTATTAACATAGAAATTTTGATTAATTCAATGTTGTATATCTAAAATCCTGGACCACAGTGACATTTTAAGATTTCAAGCAAATTATACTATCTAGTACTATGCCATCCTTTTATTTCATTGGGTAAGAACATCTACATTTCACAGCTTATACACAAGCTGTGTAAAAACACTAAAATTTGTCCCTTGAGCCCAGAACTTTTGTATATGCCATTTTTAAGTGAGAAAGTCTCTGAGGAGTAGTAGAAAAGACATTGGATCTGTCTCCAGAAGACCCTGACCCTAAGTCTGGCTCTATGGTTGCACAGGACTGGGAATCAGGACCCAGGTGCCCCAATTCTGCCACTAACTAGTTATAGGACTTTGCACAAATTGCTTAATTTCTTGAACTTATTTCCTTATCTGTAAGATGGGGATAGTAATATTTTTATTATCTATATCACAGGATTGTTGTGAGGATCAAGTAAAATAATATGTGAAAGTATTTTGTAACTGTCAAGTACTATCTAAATGTATACTAGTAGTAGGGGAACAGAGGTTGCCAACCATGTGGTACAGGCTTTTCTGAATCAGAAGGACTTACGGGAACAATGCATCAAATTAATGTACCTTGCCTTCTACCTTAATGTACTCAAGATAATATTTTCTTTGTTGCACTTATGGGAAAGAATTATTTTCCCCATGACCTAACTCTCTACCCCACCTCACCTCAGCAGGAAATAAAGATGGCTCTATCCTTAACTTTGCTAGCACCCATGAACGTACCACTTCCGTGTCCAAGAATCCCTTTCTCTGATCATAATCTTCTAGCTTTCCATCTCTCTCTCTACCTTCTCTTACCAAACATGACTCTTCATCCATGCCTCAGCCTCCAATCCTTCAGTCCTCAGTTCTTTCCAAGAACATTTCCCCTATACTAGCTACCCTCTCCTCTTTTCCCCATTTTGACCTCTTGGTAAACCATTTCAATTCTAAACTACCCTCTTGTCTTGAGGCCCAGCACCCCTATCATTATTACACGATTGTGTCCTGACAAGCCTCAGTCTTGGATGACTCCTGCCATCAACCACCTTCACTCCTACACACTTCCTGCTGAATGGAGATGGAGAAATTATGCAAGTGTTCTAATTTGTTCCAATACAAATTTATGTTATACAACATCACCTGGGCCCTCATTGTCCAGTTCTTTCAACAAGGGAAAAAGGAAACAAGCATTTATTAAGTACCTACTATCTGTTAGACATTATGCTAAGTATTTTGCAAATGTTATCTCATTTGATCATCACAGTGGAGGTAAACTCTGTTAATATTGATGTTTTCAGTCGAGGAAATTGAGGCAGACAGAGACTCATAATACCAATTATTTATCTCTAGAGGAAACCTACTACTTCCTGAAGGAACTCATCCCACTTTTGGATAGCGCTTATTCTTAGCATATTTTCCTGACATCTAACCTTTGCACAATATACCCATTGCTCCTGGTTCTGCCCACAGGGGTGAAATGGAATCTTTTTGCTCACAACAGGCCTTAGAATGCTGGATAGCAACTACAATGTCCCCTAGAGTCTTTTCTTCTCCCAACTAAACATTTCCAGTCCTTATTCCTCATATAACACGGATTCAAAGTAGTTCACTATCTTGTCTGCCTTCCTAAATGATGTTTTGCTTATTTATATCTTTGAAAATGTAGAAGCCCAGAACTGAAAACAATATTGCCCATGTGCTATGTCTAGGACAGAGTATAGAGGGGTTATGTATTCCTTATTCCTGAAAGCTATGCTTTGTGCTTAATTCAGCCCAAGGTTGCTTTAGGTTTTTCAGCTGCCACATCATACTGTTGACTCCTTTTGAGCCTGCAATAAGTAAACAAACCAATAAAGCCCCCAGATCACTTTCTGACAAACTGTTAATTAAGCCACTCCTGTCTTGTGCTTAAGAAAGTCATTGTGAACCCACTGAATTAATTTCAAACTATCTTCTTCCTTTTACTTTTCCTTTGCCTGTTTTGTGGATGGTTTTTATGCTTTTTAGGATATCACTAAAATAGTTACAATTGTTATGTTTACTCACTTATATTGTTAGCTTCTTGTTGTGGCTAAACATTATTTTAAGTCATCATTAATAAATTAATTCCAACACAGCTCCTGCTAGCGACTGGGGACCATTTTGTGGTTATGCAAGGTGAGCAAATGCCAGAGACACCTTTGCAAAGCCTAATGAAATTGTGGATCACTTTCTAAATATCCAAATTGGTTTTGCTCCTTCTTTTTTTGTTTTGTTTTGTTAAATAGGCCTTTCTCCTGATATTAAAAATACTTGGTCACATTCTAGAACCCCAAACAGTATGCTTATTTCCCCCTTAGGTTTTCTTGCTATTCACTTTACATTTCAAAGGGATTGCAGCTCAAAAGCAACAGACTTTGATCATTTCATCAAGTAAAAACTGTAAAATTGGATTCAGGGAGGCAGACCAAATAATCTCTCTCTCTGACATGAATTTCAAGTTTTAAACGTGCAGTCATATCTCACTCAGTGTTTGCACAGTTCTGTGGAATTGTGTTGGCTCGTTAGTTTGAGACACTACATAAATAATGGCCTTGCATACGGATTTTCAAATATCCTGACTTCTCGGGATACTAAAAAACATAAAGTCTAAGGGTCATATTACTAAATGACTTTATAATTTTCCTGAGCTAAGCGATTATACCTCAGACTTCAAAATGTCCCTCCGTCAAGGAGGGCTATTTCAAGATGGTGACGCTAAAGTCCTCCCCCACAGTCTCATCAAGGCCTGATGGTGAAGTTGGGCTCCTGAAAGCCAGATCTCAGGAATACAAACTTTAATAGGTCCTATTGGTCAAAGACTAGCCTAGCTAAACTCAGAAAGGTTTCTCTATGGAAAGGTGATCAGTAAACAGTGTTATTTTTGTTGATAGAAACAAAGCTATCGAAGATTGTAATATGCATCAGGAAAAATATACCAGCACTGATGAAGTCATAGATCTTTTACAATGTTGAAGCATTAATATTTAAAAGTATTTTAAGGGTGGTTCTATGTACAAATGTTTTTTTTTTTTTACAAAAAAAGGTGGGATTTGGTCAAATTATTGACAATTTTGAAAGCAATCCATTTGTAATCACTTGTTTGATAGAGTTCATAGAATCATAGGATCTTAGAGTTGAAAGGGCTATTAGTCATCTCATTCAACCTCCCACCTAATACAAAAATCCTTTCTATGTCATCTCTGACAAATGGTCATCTAATCCATGCTTCTCTGAGAATTGTACTCCCTTATCCTCTTTATGCTTTCTGGAGCAATAAAGAATAAGTCAGCTCACTCCTTGATGTAACTGCCTGTCAGATAGTTAAAGACAGCTATCAGGTCCCTTCTAGTTTTATCTTCTCCAGGGTAAGTACTTCCTTCAATTGTTCCTCATACTTTCTAAATCCTTCACTTCTGTATGCATTCTAGTTTTGGTTTTGGTTTTTTAGCATCTGTCTTAAGATGTGAGCAGATCTGCATGACATACAATGAGACTTTCAATTACCACAATTTTAATACTACAAATCAATATAAAATCCTCTGGCATTCAATGTACTTCACACCCCTGTCCTTCCTCATCCCCTCCATTTTCCATGAACTCTTCAATCCAGTGACACTGGCATTTTTCCTGTTCCTTGAATAAGACATTCCATCTGTGCCTCATACCTTGAATATTCTCCCTCCTCATTTCTACCTCTGGTTTCCTTCAAGTCCCAGCTAAAATTCCATATTCTACAAGAAGCCCTTCTTGACTGCCCCCTCCTTAATGCTAGCGCCTTCCCTCTATTGATTATTTCCAACTTCTCCTATAAATAGCTTATTTGAACAAAATTGTTTGTATGTTTTCTCCCCTCTTAGACTGTGAAGATAGTCTTTTTTCTTTCTTTGCACCCCACATACTTAGCCCAGTGACTAGCACATAATAGGTGCTTAATGAATACTAGGTGACTCACTGACTCATTGCCGCTATTTGCTCACGTTAAACTTGTAGTCAATCACCACTTTCACACCTTTTCCCCATAAATTAATATCAAGCCTGGTCTCCCCTATTTTATACTTCTGCAATGGATTTTTTAAAATTGTAAATACAGGAAATTATGTTTACCCCTATTAAAATTAATCTTCTTGATTTCAATCAAGCATTCCAACTAACCAAGATCATTTACATGTTGCTGTCAATAGTATTTGTCCATTTAATAAAAAATATGTCCTCTATGTCTTTCTCAAGCACAATGATAACAATGCTGAACAACCCAGGGCCAATGAAGAGTCCTCTGGGCCTCCAAAGGAGACTTCTCTCAGGATGGACACAAAGCATTAATCAGTTCTCATAGGGCTGTTTAATCAACCTGCAAATTCAGGACACATTCTTACCATGTTCCCTCTGTTCTTACTAACAAACATTTTATTAGGAGACTTGTCAAAAGTTCTCCTAAAATAAAGGAATACTGTCTGCAGCTTTCCCAGATCTAACAAATCCTATCGAACGAGAGAGAGAGAAAGAGATAGAGAGAGAGAGAGAGAGAGAGAGAGAGAGAGAGAGAGAGAGAGAGAGAGAGAGAGAGAGAGAGAGAATTGTTTTATTTGACTTTCTTCAGGAAAGACATATCAGTTCCTAATGGTCATTTCATGCTTTTCTATAAAGATCCCAGGGTTTACAGGTGAAAGGAAGACCTGAGATCAGCTAGCCCAATCCTCTAATTTTGTAGGTGAGGACACTGAGACCCTAAGAATTTAGTCACTTGCCAAAGTCACACAGATAATAAGTAGCAAAACAAGGATTTTCCAATATTCTTTCCACTACACTGTGCAGGGCTCACAGACCATTTGCTTAGTAATCTATCCGGAATTTTGCTAGGGATCAATTATTACCCTCACAAACCATTTGCTTGGTAATTTATTCCAGAATTTTGCTAGGGAGCAGTTGTTACCAACTAATAGTTTCTAAATCTACAGGATTTTTTAACCATTTTTGAGGAATAGAATAGCATTTATCTGATTCCAGTCCTCTGTTATCTTTTCCATTCTTAATGATTTCTCCAAGAAATGACTCAGGGTCAACATGTAGATCTTTTTTCATTGCCCTGGACTATAATCTGTCTAGGTCTGACAGTGTGGTACAGTGGAAAGAGTGCTGGCTCTGGAGAAAGAAGACCTGGGATAAATGATGAATAAATAGCAAGAGTTTTACAATGGGCTCCATGGAATATTTGAAGGACCCAAAGAAGGCCTTCATGACCTTGGGTAGATCTTTTGTGAAAGAACTATGGAAAGATATGGGGCTGAACAGAATGACAAGATATGGTTGAAATATGATAGGAGTCAGTCAAAGGAGTATTGGCATCAGTGAGATCATGAATCTTTTAAAGTATCCTCAACAAAACTCCCTATGGGCCCTAGCTTATGTGAGAGCAAAGGCAAGGAAGCCAGTGTATAGAGGGATACCATGAGCAGACCATCAAAGGTACAACACTCCTTCCCTTATTTTTCCCCTTCCTGTTTGCCTCTCTTCTCTTCCAGGTCCTTAAAAAGAAGACCATCTATCCCTACATCTAAAGAAAGATACTTTTAAAATCATAACAGGAAAAGCTTGCTTTTTGAGATGTAAGATGAAATCTATTTCATGCATCTTTTTACATTTCAAACCCATCTTCCTTTTCCCTCACCAAAATATAAGCACTGTCACCACAGCATTACTCATTTCTGTTCAGTTGTTTTTCAGTCATGTCCGACCTTGGCAAAGATACTGGAGTGGTTTGTTATTTCCTTCTCCAGCTCATTTTATAGATGAAGAAACTCAGCCAAATAAGGTAAAGTGACTTGCCCAGTTAGTTGTTGGAGGCCAGATTTGAACTCAGGAAAATGAGTCTTCTTGACTCCAGACCTAGTACCATCCGCTGTACCACCTAACTGCCCTTAATCTCACCCATACTTCCTACATTTCTTCCTACCTAACCTCACACCTGGGCTTTTCCAGAAGAATGTTTTTGTCCTAGGTCATTATCATGTCCAACTCATTTCCATTATTGATCTATTTACCTCAATCAAGAGACTTAGCAAGTACAGCCTCGCTTTACCTCAACTGACATTCAGGAATTCATTTCAGGGATAACTGACTGGCTTTTGCAACCTAATGTTGTAAAAGTAGAATGTTTCTACAATCTTTTTACCATGCTATTTAAGGAAAATTGAAGTCCTAGACTTTGTTAAGGTTCATTTACTACCTTAATTTGGGGTACTTAAAAAAATCAATAGCAATCTTGATTCCCACCAGAGATAAGTGGTCCAAATCTTTAACTATGCATGAACACTGGAAATTTAAGAAAACATAAAAAGACCATTTGGTCCTATGATTCATTCCCTTCACTGTGCTCTTTTCTTCTTAAATCCTATACCACATCTAAAACCTGGATTTAGGAATGAGGAGACTTGGGTTTTTCTACTGGAGGTAGGAAGGGATAGAGGTGTCCTGCTTTGAGGTCTGTATTAACTGGAGGGTTGTGATTTTATTTTCTTCTGGCTTTATTCCATTCAACAAGCATTTATTAAGTCCTTGCTATGCCAGGCACTGTGCTATGTTCTGAGGATACAAAGAAAGGCAAAAGACAGTCTGTGATCTCAAGGAGTTCACAGTCTATTGGGGCAGACAACATGTAAATATCTTATACATGCAAATATCTTATACACGCAAGGTATCTACAGGGTAAAGAAGAGGCAGCTTCAGAAGAAAGGCATTAGCATTAGTGGGGAGAAGGGCAGGGAAAGACCAGGAAGACTTGTTTTCCTTTATTATTTGGGTAAGAAGAAGAATCTACCTCTCCTGAGTCTTAAAGGTAGATCAGTTATATTCATAAGGTATCTTTATATACAGTATTGCAGAACAGAAAGATCACTAAGATTTAGAATCAAAGAATGTGGGTTCCCAACCCATCTCTTTTCTTGACTACCTGTGTGTCACTGGACAAGTCACTATCCTTCACCAGGTCTCAATTTCTCTTCTATAAAAAAAAAGACTGAGCAGGAGTCTGGGGGTAGGAGGGAAGGTGGCCTGAGTGATCTCTACAGTCCCTTCCATTTCTAACATCTTCCATATTCATTTTCTGAATAATCCTCTCAAATGATGGGAATAATATAGCCCAGTTGCCACTCTGGGAAAAAAACAGCTTCAGATTATCATCAGTCAATGTATTATGCACTCTCTATAAGCCAACAGCTGCAAAATGAATCAGACACAGAACAAATCTTGGGTTTATTCCATTCCATATGTACATGCACTGCACTGTGCAACAGTCCCTGCCCTCAAGAAGTTTATGTTCTACTAGAGAGGAGGAAGGGGAATTCAGTATGTACATGGACAAGTAAGTACAAAGTATATTCAAAGTAATATAACGTAATTTCCATAGGGAGAGAAAACTGACAAGTGGCGGGGTCAGGATAGGCCTCATGCAGGAGGTGGCTATTCAGCCTGATTTTGAAGAAACGCAGAGATTCTAAGAGGCAGAGGCAAGAGTGGAGAGGAGAGTGCATTCCATGAATGGGGGAACCCCCTGTTCAAAGACACAGTCGTAGTGAGTGAAGCAGCCAGGTAGCACAGCAGATAGTTCTGGGTCTGGAATCAGAAAGACCTGAATTGAAATCTAGCCTCAAATATTTACTAGCTGTGTAACCCTGAGCAACTCTGTGTAACCCTTAACCTCTGTTTGCCTCAGTTTCCTCATCTGGAAAATGGAGATAACAATGATAACATTAACCTCTCAGGGTCGTTGTGAGGATCAAATAAGATGACAATTATAAAGTGCTTACTTAGCGCAGTGCCTGGAACACTATAAGCGTTATATAGATGTTAGTTGTTATTGTTTATTATTATTATTATTATTAATAGATTAGAGTAAGTTGTTTAATCTCTGTCTGACTCAATTTCCTCAACTGTACAATGGAGATCACAACAGCGCCTACCTCACCAGATGAGGATGAGGATCGAATGATCTATTCCTAAAACACTTAGCACAGTGCATGGCCCATAGTAGGTGCTGTATAAATGCTTGTTCTTGTGGCTGCTGTTGCAGTTTTTGGTATCTAAGCCACGACATCATCTCCTTTATACTGGGATTATCATGTTCTGACGTTGAAGGAAAAGAGTAGCAAAGTTAGTGAACAGAGCATCATTTACCACACTCTCCTTCACCATATGTGACAGACTACTGTGGTGGCCTGTTTCAAATCTCCTGCCATATTTAAATGCATCATTAAATCTGGTTAAGGGCACATTTCATTTTCTGCCATATCTGTGGAACGGGGGGTCTTCATCATGAAAGAGTCCTTCATGGACTCAAAGATGGGGTCTCCCTTCAGCCTTCTCTTCTCCATGCTTTAGCATCATAATCTTTTTTTTTCCTTCCAGTCTTTCCAATGAGATTCTATTTTTCGAGCTATTAATCACCTTAGTAGCTTTTTTTCTGAACTCTGTTCAACGTTGCCACATTGTGCTTGAGCATGTTTAACAGAAATAATACATGGAATGAATCAATGAAATGGATCAATGAAGATGAATTTTAAAAAACTATTTCTATTAAGTGCTTATTATGTGCCAGGTACTACACTAATCACATGGCAAAGGGGGCTGTAATAGAAACCCAGCTTTGATTCTATCACTCTACCAATTCCCAAGGCCAAAGGAAAGCTACTATAGACAGATTTTTTTTTTAAATATCAGCAGTGAGTCACAGAGTAATTCACTTCCACATAAACCCTGGACACATGCATTGATAGAGGAGAGCCCATTAATAATGGAAGCTAAAATCACATGTGTAAACACATTGCTTTTAATCTATCCAATTATTTCGCCATAAGCACTAAACATGCATCACAAATTATGCTGTCTTTAAGACGTTCCACAATGACATGTAGCTAGAAAGATTCATTGCTATGGTCTAATGGAAGAGTTTTCTGGGGAAATGAAACTTCTGACTCTCTGAGGCATAATCCACTATTTCTTTATCTCATTCAAAGAAGATGGGGGTGGACTACTTAGAGAGAGGATTACACAGCACAAAACCAATGTGCAAATCTTGTCAGTATTTCGCACCAGTTCCATATCAGTGCATTTTCTTTTCATTTACTTAGTTTGTCATCACTATGAAAAGAAAAAGATCTATAAACCACTTGACATATGGCCTTGGAGACCACACAAAAAGCACTTCTTCTTTGGAGATTGTTCAAAGAAATGGTAAAACATAGTGCTACACATACACATACACACACACACACGCATACACACACACACACCCTTAGTCAAAATCTGAGTCCTGCTTGTTTTCCTTACACCCAGATGCCAGGGCTAGGATTAAAGCTTGAACTACATGAACTACCTGGTTATAGCTCTGAGCTTACCTGCTTCCTGAAAGCCCCTCCCCCGTTGCTGACTGTGCTATTTCTAACCCTGTCTTGAGGTCTCCTCATTGACTTTACTTATTCTGTGTTTGGCCTGCTTTCCTTGTATTTCACTTTCTAGTATGTGTCCCCACCATGGTTTTGAATACCATGTTGTCTTGGTGCCTCATGTCCCTGTTTAGTTGAACTGTCATTCAGTAGGTTGGGTTTATGGATGTTGAATCCCCTACTGACATTTCTAGGGTTCTGATTGTATGTAATGAGCCTGTTACCTGGCCGGCAGGCCACCACTATCATCTGCTAGTCTTGGTGACACCACTCCTTCAAGTCATAGCAAAAATTAGACAAAGACAAGGACAGATCTCCCAGAACCATCATGCCGTACAAAAATCATTTCAAGAACTCAAAACAGCTAACACTGTCTCTGTTTCAAATCCCTGTCCTGCAATTTGCTACCTCTGTGACCTTGACCAAATCACTTAACCTCTTTTGTTCTTAGTTTGGTCATCTGTAAAATGGTTGGGGGCAGGGCAGGGAGGGGGGGGGGTTTGGACTAAATGGCTTCTGAGATCTCCAGCTCTAGATTTATAATGCTGTGACCATGGCTAGGTCACAATTAACCAGAATCAGGGCTCAAGAATGGGGACCCCATTTGTTGATTCATTCACTTGCTCTCTCACTTCTAGGTGGGTGCAAACTGCCTCACTCCACTACTCATGGACCCCAGAATCTCTAACATGGAAAGGAACTTAAAGGTCAGCCTATCCAAAGTGTGCCTGAGAATGAATCCCATCTACAATGGTCCTGATGTAAGAATTGAGGTCATACGGACTCCATTTGAAGACCTCCAAACATGGGGAGCCCACTAAGGACCACATAATACCATACCACACAGCCATAGTCATTAGGAAGTTCTTCCTTAGATTGTCTCAAATTCTGACTTGTAGCTTCCACCTATTACTCTTAGTTTTGCCCTCTGCAAGCAGAAGGTCAAGCAAAACAAATCTAATCACTCCTCCATAGAACAGCCCTTAAATATTTAAAACCCCAATCATTCTCTCCCAAACCTCAACCAATAGTCTCTTCTTTAGAATAAATGCCCCCTATATTTTCACCAGATGCTCATATGACATAGTCCTTCACTTCCTACTTTCCCCTTCTATTCCTTTCCTAAACCTAATCCCAAATTGAATTCTGCCTCCTCCTTAGTGAAGCACAAAAGGGAAAGTTTCATAGTTCCCTACCTCAAATCCTTTCTTGGAATTCACCACTGCCAAACTAATCAGAAAGTCAGAAAATTTGGTGGGAAAACCCAGTGTTGTGACAAGAAAGCCTTTAGTATAACATAAGTCAAAAAATTAAACTGATTCTGGTCCAGGAAAGTACCCAAAGAAAATTTCAGAAGCCAAATACATTTTGTTATTGTTTTTACCGTCTCCCCCAGCAGAGCCCTAGAGGGGGCTGTACAGGAGAAAAAATTAGTTTGGGGAGGAGGAAAAGGGACCTACAATTGCACAAGAGCAAAGCTCATAAAACTCTGTATTTTCACTCAAGTCATTCTAAAACCCCAGAGGTAGGATGCATGGACTGGGTTGGGGGAGGGGAATGAAGAGTAGAAGAAGGAATGTTGCAGCACCCTTAAAAAACCTGTCTACTTAGAAAAGAGGTTCAATCATAAGGTTTCCTTTAAGTCATTTCTCCCCCAGGTTTATAAACTAAAATGGCTTGTTTCAAACCCACTTCATGAGCCAATGAGATAGTTAGGCAGCATTACAATTTTCAGAAATGAGGTATAACATATTTTTTGGAGGGGGGAAGGAAGAACAATTGGGGTTAAGTGACTTGCCCAAGGTCACACAGCTAGTGTGTCAAGTGACTGAGGTTGAATTTGAACTCAGGTCCTCCTGACTCCAGAGCCAGTTCTCTACTCACTGCACCACCTAGCTGTCCCAACATATTTTTTTTTAAAAATCACTAGAAAAGATATTAAAATGGGAAATATTGTCACAGTTATGTTTAGATCATAGGAAAGAGTCTGATGAAGTGAATTGTATTTTTACTTTGGGGTCAGAATCTTCTTGAATACAATAGAAAGCTAGGCTCCATTGGAAAATTCTCCATCCTGATTTCTAAAGCTCCAGTTTCAAAAGACCCAGACTTCCATGAGGCCAACGACACATGCATATCTAAGGAAGGATAGAAGAGCACAATGCTGAAGCAACCTGTTCATTTAGACTGATTAGTCAATTGAGAGAAAAAATTTACTTAAATCAATGGTTTAAATGAGTTGTCCAGTGAAGGTACCAGATTGTTTGCTATTAATTGCCTGCTGAGATGTAGCCTGTGTGGTGTTTACGTTATTTATTCAGGACACCTCTGGCCAAATGATCCCCATCCCCCAAAACCCAGATGATTAAACTACATAATGATCAGGTAACCAGGTGTTCACGTGTTAAAGTTTAAAGACTTGTCCATGACTTGTTACCCCTTTACAAAGTTTGAAGAAACATTCCATGATAGAATTGGGGGGTAACTTGATACTAGCTGGCTCAAGTTTGGACTTGTCACAGGTTGCCTTTAAAAAGCTATCTTGCCAGCTCTGGAGGAGAGGAAGAGGAAGCGGGAGAAGGGGCTGAGGGGAAGACAGAAAGAGAGGGGGAAATCATTGTCAAGTAGAGGGCCTTGGGAACAAAGAGCCAAGTATGAAGGAAGGACCCAGAGGATCATTTTTGGCCTGAGCTACCGGACCAGTAGGAAACAATGCACCCATGATGGAGTGGGCCTAAGACATAGACAAACCAGTCTTCAATAACTGGGATCCCTGGAACCTGGGAAAGGTACCAGCTATTGATTCAACAGAGTATTTGCCCTAGCAGCTGGGAGTTGAACTATGGCGAGTAATAAGAGGTACCCAATTAAATAGCCCACCCAACAGAGAGGCTTCACCCAGTGGGGAGAGTGGGGAGCACAATAAGGACATCACAAGAAAATTAGGAAAATAAGGACTCTACGATGCCAAAGGCATGGATTGCCTTTGCCACATGTTTTCCCTATGTGTGCCTCAAAAGCAGGCTAAGTTTATGCCCACTCTTCACACTTACCCTGTGTGTGGTTGTAGAGGGGTGTAGGAAATGTTTCATAGCTACTATTTTGACTATACTATCCAAGTAAATGTCTTTTATTTGAACTAATTTTGTCTCCTGGCTGAGTAGTAAAGGTAAGCACACCAGTGGGAAAACATGGGCCATACTTCTAAAAATGTGGACACAAAGAGTGACCTAGAACCTGGGATAGTGGTCACCCCCTGGGAATCCAATTTTTAAATGCTGACCTAGGGGAGTAGCACCAGGGTGAGCTTTTGGATAATGCAAAAGTATCTAGTTTGTAGCATCTACAGAACATTATGTATTATTTTAAAAAAACATTCAATTATCACTTTTTGCAGAATGATATGATGATTTATTTAGAGAATCCTAGAGAATCCAGTAAAAAACTACTTGAAATAATAAACAACTTTAGCAAAGTTGCAGGATATAAAATAAACCCACATAAATCCTCAGCATTCCTATACATTACTGACAAAGCCCAACAGCAAGAGATAGAAAGAGAAATTCCATTCAAAGTTACTGTAGGCACTATAAAATATTTGGGAGTCTTTTTGCCAAGACAATCCCAGGGCCTATATGAACATGACTATGGCACACTTTTCACTCGAATAAAATCAGATCGAAATAAATGGAAAAATATCAGTTGCTCATGGTTAGGCTGAGCTAATATAATAAAAATGACAATTTTACCTAAATTAATCTATTTATTCAGTGCCATACCAATCGAACTACCAAAAAATTATTTTTCTGAACTGGACAAAATAATAACAAAATTCATCTGGAAAAACAAGAGGTCTAGAATATCTAGGGTATTAATGAAAAGACATGCTAGAGAAGGTGGCTTAGCCATACCAGATATTAAACTGTACTACAGAGCAGTAGTCATCAAAAATGCCTGGTACTGGTTAAGAAACAGGGGTGTGGATCAGTGGAATAGGATAGGTACACAAGAAGGAGAAATCAACAAGTTTAGCAATCTACTCTTTGATAAACCCAAAGAGGCCAGCTTCTGGGCTAATAATTCACTATTTCACAAAAACTGTTGGGAAAATTGGAAAATAGTAGTGCAAAAACTGGGCATAGACCAATATCTTACACCATATACCAAAATAAAGGCAAAATGGGTTCATGATTTAGGAGTAAAAGCTGATACTATAAGTAATTTTGGAAAGCAAGGAATAGTTTACTTATCAGATTTATGGAAATGTAAAGAATTCATGACCCAACAAGAGATAGAGAGCATTACAAAATGCAAAATGGATAATTTTGATTATGTCAAATTGAAATGTTTTTGTACAAAAAAAGCCAATGCAACAAGAATTAGGAGGGAAGCAGAAAATTGGGAGAAAATCTTTGAAACTAGTATCTCTGATAAAGGCCTCATCTCTAAAATATACAGGGAGCTAAGCCAAATATATAGGAATACAAGCCATGCCCCAATTGAGAAATGGTCAAAGGATATGAACAGGCAGTTTTCAGAGGAAGAAATTAAAGCTATCTATAGGCATATGAAAAAATGCTCTGGATCACTACTGATTAGAGAAATGCAAATCAAAACAACTCTTAGATACCACATCTCTCCTGTCAGATTGGCTAAAATAACAAAACAGGAAAATGATAAATGCTGGAAAGGATGTGGGGAAATTGGAACATTGTTGCACTGCTGGTGGAGTTGTGAGCTGATCCAGCCATTTTGGAGAGCAGTTTGGAACTATGCCCAAAGGGCTATAGAAGTGTTCATACCCTTTGACCCAGCAATACCACTTCTATGGTTGTATCCCAAAGAAATCACACAAACGGGAAAAGGACCCATATGTACAAGGATATTTATAGCAGCTCTTTTTGTGGTAGCCAAGAGTTGGAAATCAAAGGGATGTCCATCAATTGGGGAATGGCTGAACAAGCTGTGGTATATGAAGGTGATGGAGTACTATTGTGCTATAAGAAATGGGGATGATGCAGACTTCATAACAACCTGGAAAAGCCTACACGACATAATGCTGAGTGAGCGGAGGAGAGCCAGGAGAACACTGTACACAACTACAGATATACGGATTCTGTGAGGACTAACCCTGACAGACTTCACTCTTCTCAGCAACACAAGGTACAAAGACAACTCCAAAGGACTCATGATGGAGAATGCTATCTACATTTGGAGAAAGAACCATGAAGTATGAATGCAGATTGAGGCATACTTCATGATAGCCTTCCCCCCCCCCCATTTTTTTTACTTTTCTCTCTTTTGTTTTTGTTTTTGGGTAGGTTTTTTTTTTTGGTCCTGTTTCTTCTCTCGCATGATTCATTTCGTTGATCACAGTTCTTCTCCATAACTTTACTAGTGTGTAAATTAATTCAATGCGAAGTTATACATGGAAGCTATATGGGATTCCATGCCGTCTGGGGGAGGGAGGGAGGGAAGAACATCTGGAACTCAAAATTATGTATAACTGAATGTTGTAAACTAAAAATAAAAATTTTAAAAAAAATAAAAAAAATATTCGCTAAATGCATACCATGGGCCTAGTGCTGTGCTAAGGACTGTGGTGTTATAAAAAAAAAAAAAGAGAAGACACATGGGCACTTATCTCACAAAATCTATTCATCATGCTAGTGTTCAAGCCCATTTATTGTCTAGCCCTATCTTTCTTACAGTCGAACTTTATAATAATAATAATTCACACTGTAGAGTACTTAGTTGTTTACAAAGTTCCTTTACAAGTCATCTCTTTTCACATGTAGATTATAAGCTTTTTGAGGGCCAGGGCTGATTTATTTTTGTCTTTCTATCCCTAATATCTAAATGGGGCTCAGTGAAAAATTGATCTTAATAAATGCTTTTTGAACTGAATGGAATCTTTACAGCCCCCTTACAATGTCGGTAGGGCAGATGTTATTTTCCTCATTTTACAAATGAAGAAACCGAGGCTGAGAGGGCTGAAGTTATTGCCTATAGTCACATAGTTTACTCATAGTTCATTGTTCTTTCTTCTATACTACGGTGTGTTGGTGATCAAAATGGGCTCTCAGCACTTAATTCAACCAAGTGCCCTTGAAGAGTTTGGCCTTTATTTCCTTGATTAAATTGACAACCTCCTTGCCTCCAGGGAAAGCCTGGTTTACATGGGTTTGAGTGACATGTTTGGGACATCAGAGGCTTTTAGACCACTTAGACCTCTTTGTGACGATTCTAGGTCACGTGGGTGAGTCGTATATGTGACTCACCCCTGACCCTGAAAAAGATATAAAACCAGAGGTTGGCTTTCTCTTTTTCTGGAGTTCTGACCCACAGCAGGAATGGCATGCGTGACTCTGGGCCAGCCATTGTTATGAGCTTCCCAGCTGAACTCAGATGTTGGTAACTGTGAATTGTATTTGGTCTGTCTGTCGATATTTGTAATTTGTTTGTATTTGCTCTGAAGGTCAGAATGCTGCCTTTTTCCCCTGAACTAAGTGAATGATATTTGTATGTTAGATTAAAGTAAGCTTGTCAACCCCTTAATGTTGCTTTCCTTAGTAAAGCAGATCAAAAGAATCTGGGCTTGCAGTGTTCTGTGAGCTGGTTTTTCTTGGTTTTACACCCCCCACAGCAGCTGCTAGACGGATTGTTGAAACATATGGCTCTCCCTATATTTCAACCAATCAAACAACAAATACTTATTGAACACCAAAATCAGTATAATCTATCAGCTCTGGGTGCTTTAAGGAAGATGAGGATGTATAAAAAAAAGATCCCTGCCCTTGAGGAACTTATGGTCTAATTATCAGATCATAGATCTCCCTCTACCTCTCCATATCTCTGTCTCTGTCTCTCTCTGTCTCTGTCTTTGTTTCTCTGTGTCTCTCTGTCTCTCTCATACACACACACATATCTCCTTTGCTCCCATGCATTAAATAATCTATGTAAATAGATTACAGAATTACATATCCAGCTCTACCAACTGTCTTTCTGCTTGATATGTCCATCTTTACGTCCTGTCAACACTTCAAACTCAACAAGGCCAAAATAAAACAAAACTATAGTATATTTCCTCCAAACTTTCCTGCTTCTGTTGATGGCAGCACCATTCTTCTACTCACCTGGTTTGCAGCTTTAGAGTCACTCTCACTTCCTTCCCTCCACCCTCAATCCCTATACCCAATCAGTTGCCAGGTTTTGTCTATTCTATCTGCACAATATTTCTCACATCACAACATTCTTCACACCCACACAAGCTCTACTCTAGTTCAGACCTTGTTCACTTTTCACCTGAACTACTACACTAACCTTCTAAATGGATTCCCTGTCTTCAGGTTTTCCTCTCTCTAATCCATCCTTCAAACAACTGCCAAGCTTATTTTCCTAAAATGGATCTCACAGTGTCACACCACACACACACACACACACACACACACACACACACACACAAATATCTTCAATGGCTTCCTGTTGCCTCTAAGGCGAGTGTTCTTATCCAGGGGACTGTGAATTTCAAAAGGATTTTAGGAGGTCTATGAACTTGGATGGAAAAATATATCTTTATTTTCACTAACCTCTAACTAAAATTTAATATTTCCTTCAATTATGAATATAAGTAACAAATTCCATTCTGAGGAGGAATCCATAGAGATCACCAGATTGCCAAAGGGACACAAAAGAGGTTAGAACCCTTTAGGGTAAAATGCAAAGTCTTACACCTTATAATTAAAATCATTGGCCAACCTAGCTTCTACAAAGCCTTCCAGGATTATTTCCTATTATTGTCTTTCATGTGCTCTCTATTCTAGTCCAATTGGCCTGTTAGCTTTTTCACATTTATGACATTCCACATCTCACCTTCATCCCTTTCCACGGGCAGTTCCCATGTCCAGAATTCACTCTTTCCTAGTCTTTACCAGTTTCCTTTTAAAGGAAGGTTCCACATCCTGCATGAGACCTTCCTTTTTCTACCCAGCTGGCAGAACATTCTCCTTCTTGAAACACCATTGTATTACTCTGTATATCCTTTGTATTCATTTATTTCTATATATGTTGTATTCATCCCAACAGAATTTATAAACCCAGTTTTATAAACTAATGAAGAATAAAATGAGCAGAACCAGGGGAACAATTTACATGAGGAAAACCACTCTGTAGAGAAAAACAATTTGAAAGCTCTAAGGGCTGTGTGTTCAAAATGTTAAATTTTAACCCCGTGATTCTAAAGGAATTATGAAGAAACCTACTATCTACCTCCCAACAGAGAGGTGATGAATTTAAAATGTTGAATGAGAGATACAGCTTTTAAACAGTGAATGATAGAATTGGTTTTGCTTGACTATGTATATTTGTTATAATGAATTTGTTCTCTCTCTCTGTCTCTCTCTCTCTCTCTCTCTTTCTCTCTCTCTCTCTTTACCAATAAGGCTATAGGTTGAGTGAGAAACAAAATAAATACATTTTGTTCATTTAAGAGCAACTTAAAAATAGATTGGGGGGAACTTCAGGTGTGGAATGTTGCATTTACTTTCAGATGAAGTCATGTTTTTAGTTTTGTTTGCTTGTTTTACTTTTAGTTACAAGAGAGCTGTCATTGAGTAGGGGTAATCTGGAAATGTTTGTTATTCTAACTTAGGTCTTCTAATTCCAACTTTTTTAAAAAAAACTGGCTGATATGACACAAGCAAGACACAGATATGAAATAACAGGTCAATAAAAAGAGCAAGTTCAAGAGAGTGAGATACTCAAGTTCAGGCAATATGCTTCACTCATTTACTGCAGTCCTTTTGACTGACAGCCAGCCCTAGTCATTCATGCCTTCCCATGCCACTGGATAGGCTATAGGTGGAGGCAGTTTGTACTCAATGCTGTTACCTCATATCCTCTGTTCTCCTCCCTCATTTTCTAGTCCAGAGATTGGCTAATGATCATTTTTTCACTTGAGAGTAAATTTGTTTCAGAGCATGGGCTGCTGGTGGCACATTTTAAGAAACTGATGTGGGGTAGAGAAATATAAATAATGTCACCTTTCTTCAAGAACAATATTTACTTGCCTGATCACAGCTCTCCCTACCTAACTTGTTTCCTCCCTCCCCACCCCCACCCTTTTTCCTCTGCTACTTTTTCTTTAATACTCCCAAATGCCTGAGACCCCAAGCTCATACTCAGAGTTCTCTCTGCAACCTATGTCCTAGATTGGGGTCCTTCCACCCCCAATGCCTGTGATTGCGGTGGGTTAGACCAGCTATCCACAGTCTCCAACCCAAGAACCTTCCTGGTCTCCATTTCATGGCACTCAGGAGTGGGAGATAAAGGGCAGGAAACAGATGGAACTTGATATGCTAGGTCAAGAACCTATTAGAAGGCTGGAGATAAAAATTAATAAGACTGAGAGATCATGGCAGAGGAATAAGTGTAAGACACAGGGCAATAGGGAGCAGAATTACAGGGGCATCCCTTCCTAGGGAGGAGCTGGAACCAGGCTCTTTATCTTTAAATGTGTGTTGTTGCACATGTGGAGTGAAGATTAAACTGTTCATCACATTAGGGAAAACTGTCAACATTGACATTATTCATTTATAGATACCAGAAAGCTAACAAAGACCAAAAAAAAAGCTAAAAACACAATTGTACTGGGTAAAAGTAATACTAATTACAGTAATTTGTGAGCACTTCTTACCACTTATGGCTAATTACCATGTGCACAATAACTATTATGCATATCATTAATGTGTCATTAATCTTGTAAGCTTTATTTGATTCTGACACTAAACTCTTTTCGTGTATGCTCAACCATCAGTTGCTCATAGAGGTAGCCTGCTCATAACATATTTTTTTTTAAAATGGAGAGACTTTTGGGACGAGCCATGTTGTGTTTCTCCTATATACCCCTCAGCACTTCATATACTAAGAGACATGTAATAAGTGTCCAGAAAGTCTGAATTGGATTAGAATGCAAGTAGTAGGAACAGATATTTATATATAAAATAACATCTTACTGTTCAGTCATTTCAGTCACATCCGACTCTTCGTGACTCCATTTGGAGTTTTCTTGGCAAAGATCCTAGAGTGGTTTTCCATTGCCTTCTCCAAAGAAATAACACGAAAAACATCAAGTCAGAGCTGGCACAACTATAGCTGCTCCCCTGATAGCCACAGAAGAGACTCAGATTAGCAGACACAGGGATTAGAAATAGCTATCGATAGTCCAAGTAGGGACCAGGATCCTAGGCCTGCCTGAAGCTTCACCCCTCCCACCCCAGCACAAAACACTCTTCTATTCCTTTTATGGAGAATTCCTGGGACCATTCTAGTTCAGAACTCCAACCTGGAAATGTCAGAGGATGGGTATAGTTTCCTTCACATGTTGAGTCTTTCCCTCTAATCCAGTGTTTTATGTTCTTATCTAGAGTAGAAGGGGTGAAGGGAAATGGAAAAGAATAGGTCCAAATTTTCACGTCCCTGGAAGAATGGAGGTCATTTGTACATCTCTGAGTATCTTTCTATCATAAAGATTCCATGTTCATAATCAGTCCAATTACCAAGGGTTATTGAGAGACACTAATGAAAATTAGCTTCAGCCCTGTCACAGAACAATTCATCATAGGATCTCTGTTCAGAGCTGGAAGTCACCTCAGAGATCATTGAGTCCAATACCCATACTTTACAGATAAATACATTGTTGTTCAAAGTGATCAATTGTCTTTTCCAGGTAAACTAGTAATTAACAGAGCTGGGATTCTAACTCAGGTCTTCTAAGTCCAAATTCAATGTTCCCTTCACTACATTTCGTTCTTAGATTTCTGCCTTAGAGTGAGACTCCCAATTTCTAGCCATAGAAGGAAAAACAGGGAAAGACAGAGGACCCTCATCAGAGACCACATAATTTTGTACCTGAAAGGGTCAACTAGTTCAAAGTTTCTTAACTTGGAATCCATGAGCTTCATTTGTTTTATGAATTTAAAAACATTATTATAAGCAGTCCATAGCTTTCAACAGACTGCCTAAGTGGGCCATGATATGAGAAAGGTTAAGAATCCCTGACCGAGTGCAAGAACTCATGACAATATGTAAAGTAGGATGAAATAATATGATAGAGACCACCTACATAAATCTTATGGAAATTCAGAATAAGAGAAAGGTCATTGCTGGCCAGAGATCAAAACACAAGTGATCATGGAGGTCTTGACTGGGTCATGACTTAAGGGAAACAATATAAACGGAGACAAGGAAGCTGTTTTGCTTGACATAAAGCAAAGAGGTTAAAGAAATTCTGCATTTCATGTCAATGCAGAATGTTTTAATGCACTAAAACAGGCTTAGACTGAGCTTCTATTAAAGAGGAAATAACATATCTATTTCTTATTTATTAATAGTACAATGTCTATCTTGGTTATCAATATCAAACATGAAATAAAGCACTTGGAAAACAAAGTTCTCCATAAAATTTAAAGAATACTGATGATTTACTACAATGATATGATAATAAAATCAACAGTGGACAAGCTACCTAAATCTTAAAATACTTTTGCACATCAGAGGGTGGGAAAGTCTTTCTATCTTCTTCATATTCAGTTAATAAATTGATTAGCTTTAGCTCTGATGGCTGCTCAACAAAATAAAAATAAAATTAATGGCAGGAGCCAGCACATTCTTCTACTGATGAAGTCTATATAGAATATGTTTTAAAATATGGACAATGAAAGCACCATTTGTTATTAAAAAAACTTAGAATGAAGAATACCTCTATCCTGATTTTTGGAAATCACTAAAATATTCCAGTTCACCAAATTATATTGAAGGCTTGAAAGCATAGTGCTTTTTAATGTTAGAATACCAACTACTTGAGGACAGGGGCTGTTATTTTTTTCTTTGAATCTTTACTGCCTGGCACATGATAGGCATTTGTTAACCTGCTTTGAATTGAACTTTTTTATTGTATGATCCTAGTACAGGTAATAGGAATATCTCAAGTAATCTGTACAATGTCTACAATAGGTTTTATGTTAATCTTACTCAATTCTGGCCCTAATTCCCTAATGGAAACATTATTCTTCTTCATTTGATTTTTGATAAAGGAAAATAGTGTTCAACATGGCTAGGTCAAGTGATGAGGGAAAATAAAAACTCACTAATTTAAGGATAACTAATTCAGACTTTGGCTACTTAGGTGGCACAGAGGATAGAGTGCCTTACCTGGAGTCAGCAAGACTCATCTTTGTGAGTTCAAATCTGGCCTCAGGCACTTACTTAGCTATGTGGGCAAGTCACTTAACCCTGTTTGCCTCAAGTTTTTTCATCTGTAAAATGAGCTGGAGAAGGAAAACCACTCCAGTATCTCTGCCAAGAAAACCCTAAATGGGGTCATGAAGGGTCAGATATGGCTGAAAAACAACTCAACAAAAATTCAGACTTTCTTAGTATTTAGAAGAGTACTAGTCTCAATTTTGTTATTGTATTGCCTTTGAGACCTGGGCTACCTCTACTCCTTGAAGTATTAAGATGAAAAATGTGGTATGTTTTATAAATTTGCATGTCAGTATTGCATAGGGACTATGCTAATCTTTTCTGTACCTTCCAATTTTAGTGAAATTATTCTAGCAATTCATACAGGAGAAACTATGAAGATAACAAATATATATTGGCCAGATTGTGATATGCAGATAGAAGTATAGCCCATTGAATTAGTCCATCAGTAAATATACCTTCACATAACTACATAAACCAAGTACACATGAGCAGAGTTGGATATTATAATCAAACAAAAATTTACTACAAAATTAATCATATATATTGAATGGTAGACATAATTATTTTTATACTGTATTATAGGCATAAATGGTAAGCATCTTACATTGACTATTACAGTAGTCTTATAAAGCCCAACAAAACATCTGTGGGATCAAGGGAGCAGGGAGGAGTTGGAAAAGGGTCTGGTTTAGGGGTAGAGAACCTGCAGCCTTGATGCCCCATGTGGCCTTCTGTGTCCTTCTGACTGAGTCCAAGTCTTACAGAATAAATCCTTTTATTAAAGGGATTTGTTCTGTAAAGTTTGGATTCAGTCTAAGAGCCACACTTGAGGACCTAGATGACCACATAAGGCCTGAAGGCCACAGGTTCCTCTCCCCCCACCCCTTGGAACACAAAGCCTCCCTGAGTCCTAAATACCTAACATTCTGCATAATCCTTGGGATTATAAGGAGCTGAACCTCCCTTCTCTGCAGGATAATAATAAAAGTTTAAATTTATAGGTAGAAGAGACCAGAGACTTTATCTAATTCAACTCCATTTTACAGATGAAGAAACTAAGGCCTAGAGAGGTTAAATGATTTGCCCACAAGTGGTAACTGGCAGAACTGGGATTCAAAACTAAGTCCTCTGTCAGACCCTAAGTTCAAAACTCTTTCCACTGTGCCTGAGACAACAGGGGCATATACATTCCTGGAACTTACAGCCAACCTATATGTTTGAGCCTGAAGAGCTATCTAGCTTGGATTAATTTGTCTTAACCTAGAAAGAAACTTGTAGGGAAGTAAGCACTAAATCCTTTCCCCTCCCAGGGTGGGCTTTACATATAGGGAAAAAAGGAGGCTGAGTAGTATAATTTAAGGGATTTGAGCCCTCCTGCCTCAAAATCTCTCACTCCACAGTACCTGGGGTTCTGTCAATTAAAGATTTGTTTGGCTCTGTAATCAAATGTACCCAGAATTCTCTCCTACAAGAAGAAAAATATCACCTTGATTCAAGTACAATCATTTTGCTAGTTCATATTTTTATATTTGCTAGTTGAGCAAGACATGATCCATCAATAAGTTTTAACTGCCCTATTGTATGACAGACAATCACTAGGCACTGGAGATAAAAGTATAAAGAAAAAGAAGACAATTCCAGGCAAGGAGTGTGTATTCTACCAGGAGACAACAAATACATATGAAATACGTAAATGTAGTTTAAAAATTCAGATTTTATATATATATATATATATATATATATATATATATATATATATATATATGTTTATATATACTACATATATTTAACTTTTCTGTGTGTGTGTGTGTGTGTGCGTGTGTGTATGTGTGTACAAGTGTACAGCTGTAAGTCTTCTGAACAAAACAGGTTTCAAATCTTCTTCACTGACTTTCTTCCTCTACCATGACCAGCCCTTCCTCCTTACTTCCCAAGAACAGCAAGCTCTAGAACCAAAGCAAAAAACGGGAGCTTCAGCTACAGGAGACAACTCCTTCCCTGAACCTGGCATTCCTCCCAACCTGTAGCCTATTACAAACAAGAAGGATTAGGAAAAGGATGAACTTCATGGCCAATGCAGTTTGCTTCAGTAATGGGGCTTTGAAAGGCATACTTCCTCCTCCCTTTGGGACTCCAAATGTAGTCTATTTGGAATTTTCTAAGACAATTTAGATTTTAAAGGTAATTAAAACAATCAGTTTGCAAGCAATTGCCTGAATTATGTATATATACTCTTTCCCTAGGAAGCCATATTTAAAATTAGGCTTTAGTTAAAAGTCAGGAAGTTGCTTTTTAAGTAACAAAGTTTGGCTAGACCTCTTTAGGAATCTCATTTTGTATGAGAATGTCTTTAAATACTCTGCCTAGCAGGATGCTGATGCTTAATCAATATTTCGTTAGTACAAACACCAATATTCAGTATGTTATAATCCCTTTTAATAATACTTTTCATTATTGCCTTAGGTGTGTGTGGCAAAGGAATGGATGGCAGAAGAAAAGGTCATGCTTATTCTAAAAGAAATTTCTCTTTCGTCTCTCAATTTTCCTTTTTCCCTTTTTCTGTCTCTCTCCCTTTTCATTTTTTTCTTCCTTCTAGCATCCCCTCTACCCATCTTCCCTCCCTTTCCACTCCTTTTATCCCTTTCCTTTCCTCCTTCTTTCTTCTATTTTTTCTTTACTTGGGGGAGGGAAAGGAAGCAAAATCTACCCACATGAATGTGCAAAGCTGTTTCTATCCAATCTCTAATCTTTTTTCTTGTTACTGAGGGTAACTAGTATCTCTGAGTTCCTGAGGAAAACAGAAGGCAGAGCAGATAAATGCTTGGGGTGGGGAGGCACACAGAGGACCTTAGCATTGAATGGAACTTTAGAGATCATTTAATACGAGAGAGCGAGAGAGAGAGCGAGAGAGAGAGCTGGGATTTTGGAAGGACTGAGAAATATTTTGACAAAAAGATCAAACTAAAACACCCCAAAGTTTTTCTTACTGCAAGCTTGTATTAAGCTCCTACTATACGCAGAGATAATATGAGATAAGGTTGGAATTCATCAACTAGGATTTAGGCAACTGTTTAGGCAGCAGGTGAAATGTAAAGGAAGTTATCCATCTCAACCATGGCACTCATGGGCTGCTACCCTGGGCAAATCTTCTAAGGCAATTTTCTAAGACTATAAATTGTAGACAGGGTGTCCACCTGCACTGGAAGTGGTAATTTCCTTATATGGGAGTTACCTAACAGCAGTGAAATCACAGATCTAGTCCCTATCCCATGTGCCATGGACTGGAGATACAAAGACAAAGTCCAAATGGTTTCTTCCTTGGAATAGTGTTAATTCTATCAGGGGAGAGAGAGAACACAGACACAGAAAAATATATATACAGGGTGCCCCTAAAGTCTGGACACAAAGGCAAAAATTCATATTTTGAAATATTTGGAATATTAACAGACCTTAGCCCCCTTGACTTCTTTTTTCTGGGGTATGCTAAAGGAGAAGGTGTACTCAATGAAAATCACAGATGCAACACACTTGATTGAATGCATAAAGACTGAATGTGCTAAAATTGATGGGCAATGTGGAGTTATTGCATCAAGTTCATGTGAATCTTGCGAAGCACATCAACCTTTGCACCACAAATGATGGAAATCATATTGAACATGTTATTTGTTAATATTCCAATTAAACAAAATGTTGTTGAAAATTTCATTCATTTCATTTCTTTAAAATATGCATTTTTGCCTATGTGTCCAGACTTTAGGAACACCCTGTAGAATAAAATACTAGGTAAATTATTAGTAGGGGGTTCTGGTAGTCAGAGGGATCAGGAAGGGCTTCATGTAGCAAGTGGCATGTGAATTGGGTTTTGAAAAAGCACATGCAGATGAAGTATGATGTGTGAGAAACAGAAAGGCAGGTTACACTGGAAGATACACTATTGCTAGATTGTAGTGGCTTTGAATGCCTAAGTAGTTTGAAGTTTCTTCAGTAAATACAAACAACGTTGCTTCTGAATGTCATAAAATATTGTGGAACTCCTTATGATTAAGCAAGTAGATTAAAAACTATAACAGGAATACATTTTGGATTAATAGAATAATGCTATGCAGTGAAGTAAACACACTTGGAAAACCACTGGGAATAACAAAAAATTATTTTATTTTTTAAACAGGAAAAACCATAAGACTTTTCTTTCTTTTTTTTCTCTTCTTTCCTTCTTTCTTTCCTGAATTCAATGCCTTCCTGGCAGTCCGTATTCATTGTCCAGCTGTCTGCTTTAATGGCCCTCTTGTTTACAATGGCCTCAGTGATGGTGAAGGGAAGTGATAATAGATCATGAACAAGAATTACAGAGTGTGTGCTCTAAATATATATTTTAAGGGAGGAAGGAGAGTATAAATAAGACCAACAAAGTTGTGAAAACAAAGTTGTGCTAGATCAAAACAAAAACCTTGATTTGTTGGCATCTTCTCTTCTAAAAAAAGAGGCCTTTTCCATGAGCAATGGCTTTCACCAAATCGAAAAAGGCTACAGATGAACATGGTAAAAAAATAATAATTCCACTTTCTTCTCACCTGTTCAAAGATTACTTCTTCAACTATCCTTGGAAACATGCAAATGATGAGTTACCCACTTTTTACCTTCTACCATCTTGTAATGATGGCATAACCTCTTTCCTCACTCCTATGTCACACTAAGACAGTAAAGCTCAGAAAAGTGGACAGTAAGCACTGTTGGATTGCCATAATTTAAAATCAGCATATTCCTCATGGACAACATTCTCACAATGACCTTTTTCACCTGACATAAAACTTGGAATACAGAAGGTACAGTATGGCCTCCAATTCTCAGGGACTATTGAGAAGTAATCAAGAGAGATTCTAATAAAAGGAAGTTAATTACACAAAAATCAAAGAGACATAGTCTAGAGCTCAAAGGGACCTCAAAAAGACATCCATCTAATTCAAACATCGCATCTCACAAATAAGGAAACTGAGATCAAGGCAATAAAGTAACTTGCCTAAGGTCACACAGCTATAAATTAAGCATTAGATAAAGTAAATATAAACATTATAGGGAGAATTTGATTCCAGCTCCTTAAACCCTAAAATCCAATGTAACATGTTGTTGTCTCCTGACCTGAAAAAGCTAAAAATATAATGGAAAAGGCTTAGGTTCTCTCTCCCTCCCCCCCGCAACCTTTCTCTCTCTCTCTCTCTCTCTCTCTCTCTCTCTCTCTCTCTCTCACTCTCCCTCTCTCTCTCTCTTTCTCTCTCTCTCTCTCTCCCTCCCTCCCTCGCTCTTTTCCTTCTTTCCTCCTCTTCTTTATCTTTTCTCTCTTCTTCTCCTCCCTCTTCTTTCATTTCCCTCTCTTCTCCCTTCTCCTGTATCTCTCTTCTCTTGGTTTCAACTTGAGAAACTTGCATGATATCCTGTCAAGGTATATCCAACTGGGCTGGCCCCAGAAGAAATCACTTAATTTCAACCTGTTTGTGGGAATGTTTCTATGTCTTGTTTATTTAAAATTACTTTTTAAAAAAATTAAAGCCCCAATGCTTAGAAATTGTTTTTAAAGGATTTACACATTTTGCTGAATTAGAACTTTTCCTCAAAATCCACCCACTTGCATCATCGAAATCTCTCTCCCTTTTCCAAGCAAAATTGTTCATTCAAGAATGTTTAGTGATCCAAAGAATCAATGATTGTTATCTTCTTAAAGATCCCAAGAGATATTGTCTGGGAAAGGGCATAGTTAGTTGCACCCTGAGATTCCTTCTTGGAACATCACTGTTAAAATACCTTTGGTTGCTATTCTATCCCCAGGACCAATCAGTTGCACATACAATAGAAAAAAAAGAGTGAAATCCCATTCCTTTGCACTAGACTTTTCATGACAGCAAAGTTGGTTCTTTATTTTTTTTAAATGATGACTTTCTTCAATATTTCTTCAGCAACTAGAGTCAGTTTTGAGGCCCAGCTGAGGGAGCAGAGGCATATACTACAATCAGACATGGATATAGAGAAACAGTTACCTGATGGTGGATGTAGTTTCAAAGAGCATGACCCTTGGCAGCTGAGAATAGAGCCAGTAATGGACTCAAAATAACTAGCCCTATATTTCTAGAAATCGGTGGAAAAAGAGCTTCAGGAAAAAAAAAACCCTTTTATATCTTGTTCATCCAGAGTTGTGCCTTGCATTGGCACATGTGTTCCTTATAAGTGGGATTTATTATCATTATAATATAAGATTATCCTCATTCTCAGACATCATATATGTATGTGCATATATATATATATATATATATATATATATATATATATATATATATCTGTCAAAGAATATACTCCAGATTTGTTTGGTTTGGGGATGGAGGGGGGGAAGTTTTATAGCTGTCTTTACTATTCCATCTTAACAAGAGTTAATTGCTAAATTAAATGTTAAGAGTTAATTGTGACTATTAGTTTATTGTTGAGGGGAAGCAAACCAGTGGAGGCTTGTGAGCAACAGTGTTTAGAATGCAGCCCTTTAAGATTACCCCTAGGACCCTAGGACTTCCTCTGAGGAAGTAGCACAAAGAGGTGGTGACAGGACAGACAACTCTCTAGCACTTACTTGCTATCATATGCTTTGTGGTGAACCTTTAAATTCTAATCTGTCATTCAAGGAATAACACAAATGCTCCATCTGCCATAAAGATTTACCTGATCTCCCACCACCCCTATTTATGGGACATGATCCTTCCTCCCTCAAACTTCAATTAGCATTCTGTTTATACCTTTGTTGCGCATTTAATTTTTTTTACATTTTGTTTATTTGCTTCTATCTCATGTCCTCCTCATAGACTATAAGCTCCATGAGGACATAGACTCTGTCTTAGTTGTTTTTCTATTTCTCCTATCCTCTGGCACAGTAATCTGCACATACCTGAATAAATGAAGAATCTATGATTTTATTGGTTCAGGAAGTCTGACATAAGAACTCCCTACACCCACTGCAGACTTATCTATGAATCAACAAGTACAGGGTAGTTGCCCAAGGCACAAAGAGGTATGTAACTTGATCAGGGCCACACAGCTAGTAAATTAAGAGGGAGAATTTCAACCCAGATCTTCTTGATTCCAAACCAAGAACTCTCCACAATTCTATGCAGACTCTTATTCTGCTCATAATGAGCACTTAATAACTGGTTTGTGAATTTGAAATTAAATGCAGACCTATATGTGGGCTTTCTACCTTCAAAAGTCAGGGACAAAAATGATAAAATGAACTTCAAAATCAAATATGATAGGCAAATATATATATATATATATATACATATATGTGTGTTTACATGTGTATGTATGTGTGTATATGTATGTATATATACATACACGCATACACACACGTATATATATACACATACACTCACACACACACACATATATATACTGCTCCAGATGTTAGCATTTGGCATTTAATGTAACGTAGATAGGACCTAAGTTGAAGTTTACCTGGGTAGCCAGAGAACGTTAGAAAGTACTAAAAAAGAAATACTTGAGAGATCATTTAGAACAAACCCATCAATTTGGAAATGAACATGTTGAATCACAACAAATGAAGTTATTTGCTCAAGGTGATAAAATCAATGAATTAATAGTATGTAGATTTTCAGACCCTAATGGAAACAGCCTAAGATCCAGAGTCCAAAAGCCCCACTAACTGCAGTGCCTTCCAGACCCCCCACCCCATCCTTCTTAACCACCCATAGTCATCATTGAGCGATCCTTGTGGAAAGGGGACCCAGAATCCCCATCACTAACAAACACCAATCAATTACCATCAATGGATAGGTAAGCCCAAGAGCTGTGAGAATAGCAACACAAACAAGCAACACTGCTACCAGCCCAAAGACATAATCCAGGGATGTAGCCATGTGGGAGATGTGACTTGTCAACCACCTCTCCAGGTGCCAAAAAACAACTTCTCAGTTGCCACAGCTACTAAAGATCCAGAAAGGAAAGCTAACCTCACCAAAGACCTTGGCCTTGTGAAATGATCCAAGTTTTATCAGTAGAAATGATATCAAAGAAGATGTTTGCTTTGCCATTACATCCTAAGGACTACTGGGTCTTTTCATTGATTTGCACTTGAAGCCCCCAATAGACACTGTCTCCCCCTATCAGAATTTGAGCTCTTTAACAGCAGGAGCTGTCTTGCTTTCCTATTTGCATCTCCAGTGATAAGCACAGTGCTTTGCACATAGGAAGCACTTAATAAACATGCTTTTATTCATTCAGCTGGATCTTACAGAAAGCCTTTTTCAAGGCTTCTTTGCTCATTATATGCTAAAAAGTTATTTTTATTTTTTAAAGTGAATTTTATTTACCTATCATTTCAGTGGGCCCACCAGTCCAACCTGAATGATATTTATTAGCACTCTATATGGATTACTGCAGGGTTCTTTTAAAATATTCTATCATCTTAAATTCATATTAGCTCTGCCCACCTACTAAACACCAACCCTGCCAATTAGAAAAAGATAAGAATCAGTACAAATTACTGAGTTCTCATTAGAAGCCAGGCAGGTAGGTGGCAGAGCAGACAAAGATCTGAAAACAAGAAGACCTGAATTCAAATCCAACTTCAGGCACTTGTGACTCTGAACAAGTCACTTAACCTCTGCCTACCTCTGTTTCATCAACTACATCATGGGACTCACAATACCACCAACCTCCTGTGTGTTGTGAGGATCAAGTGAAATAACATTTGTAAAGTTCCTAGCACAAAATAAGCACTTAAATAAATATTTAGCACACAGTGCTATATAAGCGTTGGCGATAATGACTATTGTTGTTGTTCCTTTCCCCATTAACAAAACTTGCCAAGTGAGTAGATGAGTGGATTGAGGAAACTTGAGGGGTAGAAGCTTAGCTGGAGGTTGCAAACCTGAGCCGCTAAAAAGGACGTGGTTTCCCAGACACTTATTAATTGCATATTCAACCTTTGCCTGACTTGTTTTCTCAGTTTTAAAATGAGGACCATAATGATAATACCTGTCTTCCTGGGTTGTTGTGAAGATTGGATGAGATTACATACATTAAGTACTTTGCAAACCTTAAAGCACTATATTTTTACATACTTATAAAGTCACCCATTATTATTGAAAGAGGTGTCTCAATAATCTGCAGTCTTAGATTATTTGCGCCACCATGCCCTTCCTATAATTAAGAGATAATAAAATGTCATTGTCAAATAAGACAATTTAACTATAATCTAGATAAATGTAAGACAGAATAATGGGTAACAGAACTATCTTGAAAACATTCTGCATGATCTGAGTAAAGCAATAGTATATGAAAACCTGAACCTGCTCCCTAAGTGCACTTGAAGCAGAAAGAAGTCTGGACACCTATGGTCTAGTCCTAGCTATGCCTTAAATGAGTTATCTGCTCTTGAACAAATCAGTTCTTTACCTTTCTGGCCCTCAGTTTCCTGATCTGCAAAAGTATTGAGATGAATTAAATTATCTCTGTAGGTTCTTGCCACCCTAAATCTGAGATCCAATCAAAGCGTGGAGGGAAGGGTTCCTCTTGAAATAAGGGTGCTGGGTCTTTAGTATGAAATTCAATCAAATAAGATTCAAGCATCCTTTTGAAAGACAAAAACAGTTTCACTTATTAATGACCACAAATAGCCTATAATCAAGGTAAAGTATCTTAGCAAGAGAAATAAATAATTAGTATTCTTGTTTACAATGGAGACAGGATAATTCCCATATTTACTAATTGCTTTTCCCTGTTGCAGATGCTAACTGGCAATCAGTCTTTTGCCAAAAGACAGGGAGACTATTCAAAAGTAATCAGCTGCCATTTCAAAGATTTATCAAAAAAAAAGATGCATTACTCTCAGCAAGTATTAAACTTTGCTACATATTTCAGGAGGAGCAAAAGAAAAGGAGAAGTAAATGTGGATTTTTTAGATAAGAAATTTAATAAATAATACAGCTCTCATGTGGAACCTCAAGCTTTGCCTTAGAATTGCCTTGGTCCTACACTTGAATGAGGGAATTCAAAACTTTTCCCCTCTATAAACTCCACTGCCTTTGACACAAGTTGCAAAATCACTTTTTTGCCATTGCAGGTATGTTAACCTTCTTATCTGCCCTTACAGAATGAAGGGAGAATCCAGAGCTTCAAATATCACAAATATGAGTTTCTGTTCGTCACTGACCTTTTGAGTTAAACATCTAATGGATTTCAGACTACATGAACCCAGAACTGAATGAATTCCAGGAAAATAACAAACTCAAGATCTGGAGCCAAATATTGACCCCATCTCAATCTTAAGTCAACTAACCTTTTTTTATCCCATTGATTTCAAGTTCACAAGCACCAAGTACATTACTCTAGAATGGTCTTATAATAATTCCTTGGATTTATGTAATGTTTGTCCTTCAAACTGAAGTGCATTCCCATGTTACATCTATGCCTACGTCACAGATCTATGACTGGATCAGTGTAGGACCTTCCACCATGGGAAATTTCATCTCAGGTCTATGATTTAGAAGATAACCTCAAAGAGCTTCCTCAGGCTGAGAGAGATTAAGTGACCTATGCATGGTCAGATGTCTGAGTTTCCAAGCCACAATTTGAACCCAGGTTTCCCTCTCTCTGAACCACTTTGTTCTCTTAATTCTTTAAAAGGGACAGAGCAAAATATGTTTTCTCCATCTTACAAACAGGGCATTTGAGGCACAGGTCAGGCAAGTAGCAGCCCCAACATCACACAAAAGATAAATGCATACAAATTGCAATTTTCGAAATTGTTTCCATGATTTTCTTTAGCCATGTGTTATCCAAATCTTGATGTGTATCTACAAAGGACATATGCTTCAATATAATTTCATTTATGTTTCATTCTTAAATCTGAAGATACATAAGGAGGTCTGAACAAATAAGCTTTGTTGTTGTTCCAAGTTCCCAAATTAGCAATAGAATGTACTTTTCCACATTCCATTTGCAATTTTATTTAAATTTAGTGCCATTTCAAGTTTCAGAAGCAAAAAAAAATCACCATTGTGACACCTTGTGATAGAAACAGTCTATTAAGTGAAGTCATATTCTGATCTCTGCAACTGCCTCCCAGGAAGGCTGTCATTGCAAATTCTGTAAGTAGACATACACAAATGAAAGCCGCAGGATTCAGGCAGAGAAACATTTTAATTCCAAAACTACTCAGCTCATTGTCTCTACAGCATCCATCCACCTCTCTCAACCTTGAGCCCTTGGCAAAGACTTAGGTCACTCTTTAGGGCTCAAAATTTTAAAAACTAATCAAGTTAAGTCTTAACCTGACTCATAGAAACCCTAGCTTCTTTCAAAGCTTATCTCAAGGTTCCTAGCCTGCATAATAATGGATAACATTTAAATAGAGTTTTAGGGGGCAGCTAGAGCTAGCTTTAGGGCACAGTGGATAGAACACTGAGCCTGGAGTCAGGAAAACCTGACTTCAAATCCAGCCTGACACTTCCTAGCTGTGTGACCCTAGGCAAGTCATTTAACCCTGTTTGCCTCAGTTTCCTCATCTGTAAACTAATCTGGGGAAGGAAACAGCAAACCAATCCAGTAACTTTGCCAAGAAAATCCCAAATGGGGACATGAGACAGACACAACCGAAATGACTCAACGACAACAAATATATAAATTCATTTTATCTCCAAGACAACCCAGGGACTATTATTATCCCCATTTTACAGAAGGAGAAACTGAGGTTGAAAGTGATTAAGTGACTTGCCACAGCTAGCAAGAATATGAATTTGGAACTTACCAACTCCAAATCCATTGTTCTACTTACTCTGTCAAGGTGTTTCTCTATAGGAGGTCTTCTTGTCATCCCAGCTATTAGTGCCTCTCCACTTCCCAAATTACCTTATTACCTTGTATTAATCCTGTGTGTTGGTATGTATGTATGTATATGTAAATTATATTTATAATCTACTTAGATGTGATTTCCCGTGACAAAATAGCAACTTCTTAAGGGCAAGGACTGGCTCATGTTTGTGTTCTATCCCCAGAACCTAGCATAGGACCCGGCACATAGGAAGTCCTTAAAAAATGCATGCTAACTGCTTGACTACATGCACAAAGCCACATCACCCTGTGTCTCAGAATAGGAACTAACTGGAATCCCTTCTCAGAAATGAACATGGAAAATTCCAATCCTTCTTTATTTACTAATCCTAGAGCTTAAAGCAGGCAATCAGAAGGGCTAAATCAAAGAGAACGATGCTTCTGTTTTTTTGGAAGCGTTATGTAAGAACAATACATATATGTATAACTCCCTAAGGTTTGTGAAGTGTTATCCTCAACACTACCCTCTCACAAATGTAGTAGCAGTTGTATTAGAAGCAGTAGCAGAAGGAAGAAAATGAGGAGGAAGAAGAGGAAGAGAATGAGAAGGAAAAAGGGAAAGAGAAGGAGGAGGAAGAGAAAGAGGGAGATGAAGAGAAGGAGGGAGAGGAGGAGGAAGAGAAGGGGAAGAGGAATTCTGCCACCCCAATTGTAAGCATATGAAAATTACTGTAAGTACCCTTTCTACCATTCCCTATTCCTTTCCCCTGTCTGTTCCTCTTTCTTCCTTTTCCTTACTACCCTCCCATACCCAGAGTGGATTAGAACAGCTGAAGGTCAGGAAAAAAAGAATTTAGTCAAACTGGTAGTAAGGATAGGGAAGCATATTGGGAAGGAAGGAATCTTGTTTTTCTCCATCATAAGACTGAGATTAAGCCAAGATGAGTCACTACACAACAAAGCAGGAATGTCTGAATCAGACAACTCTGAATATGCAAAGGTTTATTGAGAGCTCACCTGCTAGGAAGTGTCCCAGGAAAGATCTGAACTCAAGACTTCCTGACTCTGGGGACAACACACTATCTCCTATATACCAAGCTGTCTTAATCAGAAAAAGGGGAGGGGAGGGAAGGGAATAAGCATTTATACAGTGCCCACTATGTGCCAGTACTTCCCTTGATGCTTTTACAAATATTATCTCACTTGATCCTTACAACAGCGCTGGGAGGTAGGTGCTATTATCCTCATTTTATCATTGAAGAAACTGAGGCAAATAGAGGTGAAGTGACTTGCCCAAGAATGACACAGATAGTAAATGTCTGAGGTCACATTCAAAAGTCTTCCTGACTCTAGGCCCAGTACCACCAGCTGCCTCCAAAAAAATTTTTTTAAGTGTCCCAATCAATCACTAGCCTGAAAGATCTCAGACTTGCCTGGACATATTAGTGATGAAAGAAGAAACATTTTATCTGTCACTCTCATCCATGCTTAGGGATAGATTATAGCAAATACCAAAGAGGTTCTACTGTCATGTGGACAGACTCCCTGCAGTTGTATAATGGTAAAAGACCCTGGACTTAGTGCCCCAAGACCTGAGTTTAAGCCCTGATCCTGACACTTACTAGTTTGCAAAGGCACAGCACTATATACTTCTCTGAGTCTCAATTTCCTCCTCTATTAAATGGGCACAGTAATATTAGAGGTATTTCCTTACAGGGCTCTTTAAAGGAAAGAGTTTTACAAACCATATTGTATATACATGTTGTTATTGTCAGAATTTAAAAGAGCAATAATCCTGAGGTATTTTCCCTATGCAGTAAGGCTAAACCAAGAAATGTTGGGCAACCCTAATGGGATTGGCACACTTGCTCTGAGTGCCCTATTCAAATACATCTAGGTTGGGCAAGGGGTATCCATGATAGCTTTAAACTGTATTAATATACAGGATGTTCTGAGCCTCTGTATATTACAGGAGACTCCTGTATCCAGTAGGCTAAATCATTGTCTACTACTTTATAACAGAACAAAAATCAGATATCAAAACACTTATGGTTATTAAAGAAATTTAATTTACTCCAGAGATCATCCCTAGTATACATATATATATATATATATATATATATATATATATATATGTGCACAGAAGTAGTTGGAAAGTATTGTTAATAATTGGCCTCTTTAAATTGAGAGAGGGCAGCTAGGTAGATAAAGTACAAGGCCTGGAGTTGGGAAAACTCACCTTCCTGAGTTCAAATCTGGCCTCAGACACTTATTAGTGACCCTGGGCAAGTCACTTAACCCTATTTGCCTCAGTTTCCTCATCTGTAAAATGAGCTGCAGAAGGAAATGGAAAACACCCTAACAGACCCCAAATGGGATCGCAGAGAGTAGGACACAACTGAAAAACAACTGAACAATAAAAAATTGGGAAAAGTTGAAATAATATTTGGCTTTTACTATGCTGTGGGAGAAATACCTCAATCCAGCATACTTATATAATCTGACACTCAGGCTCACATGAAAGCCACCAGTTAGCTGTTTGCTACCGTTGCTGTCATACATCCTCAAAAGGTGTTTAAAAAACTAGACATGACAAGAGGATAAAAACTCTAGGGGATTTCAGTCCCCAGTGACTGCCTTCAGATCTCTGAGGCAAACAGGAGGCTATGCGGTAAATTTTCTGACAGTCTTCTAAACTGTCACCTCTGAGTTGGACAGGAAAATACATGCAAAAAATTATGTATATATGTATGTATACATATATGTATGTATGTATGTATATTGCCTATGCCTTACCCATAGTTAAGTGGGCAATTATTTTTATATTTAAAATGCTCATTCTGAGTACTAATATATTTTTTATTTGATAGTGATGTGAGTTTCAGGATGCAAGTTTATATCTTATCAGAAATATTTTCTGTGATAAGCTATATGTTTATTCAACAGCTTATATGAATGGAGTTTCTGTGGATGAAAAACAGAATGCTGGCATCTTCTTCCTCATCATTATCTGGTATTGTCAAAGGTGGATTCTCCCCATATGTCAGACATGCAATATGGTTTTTGCTGCAGAGAATAATGATAGGATTTAAAAAGCAAATTCATTTTATATAGAAACTATTTTAAATTTTTTAAAAATAATGTGTATTTTCAAAGAACAGAATTGGGTGATTAAAAGAAAGTCAAAAGAGCTCTAGTGCCAGGATGAGAATTTAGGGTAGGTGGAAGATTTGGAAATGGGATTTCGTAGTAAAAAAAGTTGTATGTGGCTTGTCCATCGTTCTCAAAGAGGACCATGACATCAGGAAGATGATGCCATGACTTGCAAGTCAATTGGATTTAGTGAGGGAGGGCTGTGCAAAGTGAGGGTCACCAACCTCACTTTCTCCTCCGGAGCCACCTGGGTCCAGGGGCCAGATATCAATCAGGACAACTAAAGATGGCCCAGGGAAGGAGAACAAAGGATAGAAGCATATATTAAGGGCCTACTATGTGCCAGGCACTGTACTAAGCGTTTTACAAATATATCTCACTTGAGCATTACATCTGGAGTCAGATGACCTGGCTTCAAATCTTACCTCTATCACACTAATTTCTGCCCTCTATAAAGGCAGTTTTGGTAGGAGTTTAGTACTCTACTCTTTAGCCCTCCAATCAGAGGTGAGAGGAGACTGAAGGAGGTGGGAAGGAGTTTGAGGGCTGAGTTAGCAGCATGTTAATGAGGTTAGGAGTGCCCAGCTCACCCTGGGAGGGATACCTTGTTCCTTGGAGTTGAACCTAAGTAGGGGAGCAGATAGAGAGTGGAGTGAGGGAGTTCAGAGAGAAAAGAAAGAGAGAGATGGAGGACAGAAGACAGTATAAGCTTGTTGGAGAAAGTGGAACTTAAACTGGACTTTGAAACAACAGGTAGTATGCAGAGGAGAGAAAAAAGATATTAGTCAGGAAGATGAGTACATGGGAAACAGTATGAGCAAAAGCCTAGAGTTGGGCATGGCACAGTAGATCAAATGAGCAGATTAGCTTGACTAGAAAAATGGATCAACATTGGTAAGTAGGGAAGAGAAAGGAAGAATGGAGAAATGTTCATTAAAGAAAAAGAACAGCGGCAGAATTTGTTCACACGGGGAGTAACTGGAACCAGAAGAAACATGTGAATGTCAAGGGTCAGCAATGTAATAGGCAGCAGGGTGCTCAGAGATAGTGAAGTCAGAGTCTGCAACCAAGTAAACAGCATGGTAACCTTGAATATTTTAAATTAGAAGAGAACAAAAATCAGGAAAAGACCATCTAGAAGTTAGGAGAAAGAGTCAAGTATGAAAGCAATTCATTAAGTAATAGCCAAAAGGACCAGAGGACAGACCAGAGTCCATAAAATTGGATCAGTGAAGCCTTTTCTTTTCCCTTGATTCTCAACATTTCTGTTTTCTGTGGGCAAACAGCTGAAGTCATATGGTTGAGATGGAAAGGGTAGGGACAAAGGATTAAAAGAAACTTATTGTTACTGATCCCCCCAAAAGTAGGTTACAGAAGACTTTGTATGGCAAAAAGAGAAACTGAGACTTGATGAAGGCAGAGGTGAAAAAGGAAACAATCATGTATTAAGAATGTACTATGTGTCAGGCACTGTGCTAAGGGAGCCAGGGTCATTTCTTTAATGGAATATGACACAATGGCAATGGTAGGTTAGTCTGACAGAAGAAATTAGAAGGGGGTGATGTTGGAGTCAAGACTTTTGATGGAATATAGTGGGTATGGGGGGGAAGAGAAGGAAAAGGGAATAAGCCTTTGTAAAGCATATGTTACGTACTAGGTGGCAGTTAAATGCCTCAGTGGATAAAGCACTAGGCCTAGAATCAGGAAGGTCTGAGTTCAAATTCAGCCTCAGACACTCACTAGCTGTGTGACCTTGGGCAGCTCACTTAATTTCTGTTTGCCTTAATCCACTGGTGAAGGAAATGTATCTTTGCCAAGAACACCCCAAATGGCAGATACAACTGAAACAACTAAGCAATGACAACATAACATGTACCAGGCACTAAGTGTTTTACGAATCTTTCATTTGCTCCTCACAACAACCCTGTGAGTGAGGTACTATTATTATCCACATTTTACATTTGAGGAAACTGAGGCAGAGAGAAGTTAAGTGACTCGTCCAGAGTCACAAAGCCAATAAGGACATGAGGCTAGATTTGAGCTCAGGCCTTCCTCACTTCAGGCCCAGTACTCTATCCACTGTATCACCTACCTAACAGCCCCCATGTAGTCAGAAATTGATGAGAGCATAGGCTAGGCCAGTGAAAAGAAAATGGAAGATCAGGGCAAACCTGAAAAACATCTCAAAAGAAGAAATGACAAGTCTTGTTGACATATTGAACATAGTGGGATTAAAGATGAGAGTAAAAATAAAAGAAGAGGCCATGGACACCAACTAGCCAAAGAAATCAGAGGGAACATCAGCACTACTGACAGAAATAGAGAAGTTGGATAAAGGTGGGTTATTTTTTGTTTTGCTATATTGTGTTTTGCTTTTTGGAAGAGCTTGAGCCCGTTTGAGATTGCAGTGGCCACTGAACGTTTAGGTGGAATTGTGCTATAATCAATGGTCTTGACACTGGGGGGCAAAAGAGAGATCAGGACTGGACATGAACAATGGGCATTAACTTCCTGATAAGAAACTCAGCATTCCCCTTCCTTAAAAGCATTGCCTAAAACTCCTGGTCAAAGAGAAACAAACCTACTATGTTTCAGATTTAGCCTTCTCTTTCTTTAACTTTTCTCAGTGAGGGAAGAAAAGGGCTCTTCTCATTCCTACTAAAAAAAGCTGACCTCTGAAAAACAGTGAACATCCTAAATACAGCTTCTGTTTAATACTGAAAAGTTTTGACTTCATGAAAAGAAAAGGACTTTGTAAAAAATAGGGAGAGAGCTATCCTCCTTAACTCAAATTGGTATCTGATGCCATCCTTGCTCCCATCGACCCCATTCATTGGGTTTACTTTAATATTTAGTAAAAGCAAAGAAAGCATATGTAATAAATTTTAAGCCACTTAGCAGCTTCCTCTCTCAGAGCCCGTTAGCACACCTATTGATTATTTCAACCAAACCAATCATCCACTGACTAGAGCCTCATATATCATTTTATGGAATGGTAGATTTCTTACTAAATACAGTGGAACCCTACCACAATGCCTATAGAAGAGAAAGATCTGACAGCCACATCACAGATTGACTCACAGAGTTCTTTGCAGTATATAGTTTCGGGTTTTGTTTTTGTGAGTATTTTTTTTGTTTTTGTTTTTGGTTGGGCTTTTTTTGGGGGACTGGCCCTGTGATTTTATTAGTGTAAGGAACTTCCAATGAGGAAATTCCTTCTACCAATGCAGAGTGTCTGTCACCTGCTTTGCAGTTTATAGTATTAGAAAGATGCCTGGGGCACTGAGAAGTTAAGTCACTTGCTCAGGGCCACCCAGAGAGGTTATGAGAAAGAGAAGCCCTGAACCCCCGTTTTCCTGACTCCAAGACCAGCTCACCATCCACCGTGCCTTGTTACAGAATGTGACGTTATGCTTGGTGGCCAAACAATGGGGGTGACTTGATTTGTGGTATCTCCACACCAGCGTATCATTAAACCTAAAATGAGCTTAAACCTTAAACCTAAGATTAAAGCTAAGATGAGGCTCTACTGTCCCCTTTGTCTTCTGTATACCTGGGCTGATACCCTCTGTTTAAGCAGACTGCTTAAACAGTTCTTCTTCAGGAGGAGAAGTTTCACCAAGTTTCTACATATGCTGGACACTCAGTTTCAACAACTTCCGTGCATTTGCCATTTTGTTCCTTCTTTGTCCTAGTGCATCTCTCCCTCTGGTGGCCAACTTTTCACACCTTAGCTCTTTCCAGAGGAGCAGAGCAAGCTACCATCTCCAAAGCTGAAACTCCATTTTCTGAAGAATCAAATCACATCAGAAGGGCACTGACATTCTCTCCAACTATCTCCCCCATCTCCTCAGACACAGGAACTCCAGCATCTGTCAGCAACAGGTGCCACATTCTGATTTTAAATCATCCTTGTCACGTGATGGTTTATGGAAATGACAAATTGAATGCATTCATCCACCTGACCAAGAAATTACCCTGTGCTTGGCATTCTTAAAGGAAAATGCTTTACTCAAAGCTAATTTAATGAGGGCTGCTTTAGTCCACTAAACAATTAGCTTAATTTGCAAAAATACTGCAAGTCTAGAAAATTCTAGTAGGTCTCTTTTCTTAGGCTATGATGGATAGATCCCATGCATCAACCCTATATTTTATCCCCTTGATAGCTCTTCGTTAACTTTAAATGTCTCCCCTTTGTTATAAAAGATGTTATCCTGCACTAGATTCTAGCAATTAAAAATGTAGTTAGACAAAACTGACATTTCTTTTTACAGCAAATCTAAACTCCATCCAAATTAGAGTTGAATGTGCCAGGTCTCCTCTTTACTAGTTAGATAAATCACTTTCTTACAACAATTCTTACTTTCATCACCACTATTGTTATTTAAATTTGACTGAGCATGAGAAACTCTCCAGGAACCATATAAAACAGGCTTTTAGACATGGCTTCTGTCCAGGGGGCTTATTAGTTAAATAGATGGTTCACAGCAACATGGAGGAGAGGTAGGAATCCAGAGTCAGATTAGTCAGTGTCTGGGTTTGAATTCTGCCTCTGCCACTGCCCAAACCTTGAACATATCCTTTAATCTCTAATGAATCTTAGTTTCTTCCTTTGTAAAAAGAGGTTGAATGAGCTGACCTCTAAGATGTCTTCTAGCTCTAAATCTATGATTTATATGACTCTATTTAGTGTAAGCCCGTAAGAAGACATTGGGTAAAGTCTATCCTTCAAAATTTAATTCTTACCAATCAATCAACATTTATTTAAAAATCTACTGTGTTCTAAACATTGTAGGAGGTGCTGACTATCATAATGGCATATGATAATGAATCATACCCCTTCCCTTTCCCTTTCATTTAAGTCAACAATGGATTCCTGAAACCCCAGAGATTAACACAGTTCTTTTGCAATTTTAAATTACAAGTATCTGAATTTTCAAATAATAGATATGAGAATTTTTATTTTTCCCATTACATTTTTAGGACACCTCAGAACCAGAATCACAAATTCAATTTATTAAATCACTTAGCAACAACTGGAGAATATTTCAACAAATTGCAAAACTAGGTTGGACAAGGAAGATGGCATTGTATTGAAACCTAGCGAACTTTCATGCGTTAATAATATTTTAATGGGCTTCCCAAACAATTATACTTTTTGAGTTCCAGAAAGTATTTTTAAATATCTTATCCTATTCTTCTAAACCAACCTGTGTATAAACATTATAATTCTCATTCATATTCATTCTCTCTCTCTCTCTCTCTCTCTCTCTCTCTCTCTCTCTCTCTCTCTCTCTCTCTCTCTCTCTCCCTCTCCCCCATCAAAGAAAAATATTACCATGCCCTGTCTTGGAGACAAGGGAACTACTGCTATGTGTTTATTGAGAGAGCTCTGAAGCTTACCGAAGGTAAAAGAATTAGTCAAATGGATGATAATTATACACCTTCTTGACAGAAAGGGTTGTTATGGATTAGAATGAAAAAATCTGAAAAATCTTCTTTGTCTCCACAGCTGGTTAAGATGTCATATTTAGCGAACAATGTGACTTAAGGATGATATGATATCTTAAGGGCTTTTCTAGCTGTGTACTCCCACACAACTCTGGTACTGAGCCAGAATAGGGTCATAACTAGAAGCTGTATATATGACCGTGCTAGAGAGGCAGCAGGGTAGAAAAAGCCCCAGACTTAGGTAAGAAAAGCCTTTGGGATTTTTACTCCTGGTAAAGAAGACACAAGACAGAGTCAGAAAGCACCATTGAGGCATACCCTCTATATTAGTTACGCTCTCAGGCTTAGCAAGAGTCATTTAAGGCAACATACTCAATGGTGGATTGGTTGCTTTCTCCTGAATAATTGGGAGGTACTAACATTCCTGCACTATTTTCCATTATCTTATGCCTCATCTGTTCTTCTCAGGTCATTTATGCAGGCTAAGTTGCATTGTTCTATATTTTCATAGTTTATAAATATAGTATAGGAATAGAATTCCATCATGACAATAAGGTTGGGAGTGAAAGATGCCAGCTGTTTAATAGGTTTTTCCTATTACAGTGAGTGATATCAAGACACCATTCTGTGTATTTGGGTGACATGCTTTAATACCCAGTAGAATTCAATCTGTGACATATTGAGGCACTTAATAACAAAGTTTAACTGGTTTTTTCTCAGAAAGCAAATACATTTGATTTTTTTCTATCTCAAGATATTAAGAGCCTACTGTTCTCTACACTGTCACCCATATCCTGAAACCTGCCAACTTGCAAATAGATAGTCCTTTCTTCAAATGGACAAATAGGGCATGGCAAAGCTTGAAAAACATTTAAAACTTCATTCTCAATGTTCTGAGAAATGATTCAGCTGCTTTTTACTTCTAGTGAAACTCATCTGAGCTAAGTTTTCAAAGCCTAGATCTTTTAAAAAATACTTCCGGGGCAGCTACATGATACAATAGATAGGGCACTGGTCCTGAAGTCAGGAAGACCTGAATTCAAATGTGGCATCAGGCACTTATTAGCTGTGTAACCCTGGACAAGTCAGTCACTTAACCCCAATTGCCTCAAAAAACAAACAAACAAACAAACAAAAACTTCCCAAATGAGTTTCCTGTGTTTATACTGCTTAGTTCAAGTTAGAGGTATCTCAACATTTTCAGTTGAATGGCCTAAAAGGCTCTTCACTTGAGCAAGGTACATATAGCTATTCATAGATAAGCAGGTCAATTTATAAATTAATTTTCCCAAATATGGTCCATAATATGCACAATGTACCATAGTAAAAACCTATTATGGGCAACTCCTTCTATTTGATTGTCCTGCAGGCCAAGCACAGTTCTTCTAAAGGTCTTAAAGGGCCACAACAGAGATATTGGGTTTATCCATGATACCAACACGTTAATGGAAGTGCTTATGAGCTGTTAATGTAGGAAGTAAGAGAGATGAAGGCATACTCAGGAGTCCCTCCTATGTACACAGTGTCCAAGTGAAGACTGTTCTCAGAATATAGTTTGGTTCTCAGATGATAGGAGGATTGTTACCTATAGTGCTCCTTTTTCACCTTGATTACAATAGGGTAATAATGATTTAAATAAATATATACGTACATGTGTGTATAGATGTGTATATGCATTTACATATGTATGTATATATGTGCATATATACATGTGTGTATATATGTGTGTATGTATGTGCATAGAGAGAACATTTATGCCTAAGAATAGTTCTATATTAACCTTTTTTCAAATTTTATTAACTTGAAAAATACAAACATTTCCACATACAAAGAAGAAAAGAAAAGGAGGATTGTATATAAAACTGTGAGTCTTCATTATATACAGCTTGTTTTTTTTTATTTTTTTTTGTTTAATCATTTCATTCAGATCTAACTCTTCATGACCTTTTTGGTATTTTCTTGGCAAAGATACTGGAGTGGTTTGTCATTTCCTTCTCCAGCTTATTTTTTTTAATTTATTTATTTAACATATTTAGTTTTCAGCATTGATTTTCACAAGAGTTTGAATTACAAATTTTCTCCCCATTTCTACCCTCCCCCCCCACTCCAAGATGATGTATATTCTGGTTGCCCTGTTCCCCATTCAGCCCTCCCTTCTGTGACCCCACTCCCCTCCCATCCCCTTTTCCCTTCCTTTCTTGTAGGTCAAGATAAATTTCTACGCCCCATTGCCTGTGTATCTTATTGTCTAGTTGCATGCAAAAACTTTTTTTCTTTTGTTTTTGAACATCTGCTTTTAAAACTTTGAGTTCCAAATTCTCTCCCCTCTTCCCTTCCCACCCACCCTCCCTAAGAAGTCAAGCAATTCAACATAGGCCACATGTGTATAATTACGTATAACCCTTCCACAATACTTATGTTGTGAAAGACTAACTATATTTTGCTCCTTCCCCACCCATCCCCCTTTATTGAATTTTCTCCCTTGACCATGTCCCCTTATGAAAGTGTTTGTTTTTGATTACCTCCTCCCCCATCTGCCCTCCCCTCCATCATCCCCCCCTTTTTTATCTTCTTCCCTCTTCTTTCCTGTGGGGTAAGATACCCAATTGAGTATGTATGGTATTCCCTCCTCAGGCCAAATCTGATGAGAGCAAGATTCACTCATTCCCCCCTCATCTGCCCTCTCCCCTCCTCCCACAGAACTGCTTCCTCTTGCCACCTTTATGTGAGATAATCCACCCCATTCTATCTCTCCCTATCTCCCTCTCTCAATATATTCCTCTCTCATCCCTTAATTATTTTTTATTTCTTTTAGATATCTTCCCTTCATCTCTAACTCACCCTGTGCCCGCTCTCTCTCTCTCTCTCTCTCTCTCTCTCTCTATATATATATATATATATATATATATACAGATAGATAGATAGATATAGATATATAGATATAGATATATACATATACCCATACATATATACATATATGCACATTCACTTATATATATATATATATATGTACACATATATACACACACACACACACACACACACACACACATATATATATATATATATATATATATATATATATATATATATACATATTCCTTTCAGCTACTATGATATTGAGGTCTCATGAATCAGACACGTCATCTTTCTATGTAGGAATGTAAACAAAACATTTCAACTTTAGCAAGTCCCTTATGATTTCTCTTTCTTGTTTACTTTTTCATGCTTCTCTTGATTCTTGTGTTTGAAAGTCAAATTTTCTAATCAGCTCTGGTCTTTTCACTGAGAAAGCTTGAAAGTCCTCTATTTTATTGAAAATCCATATTTTGCCTTGGAGCATGATTCTCATGCCGTTTGATCTCTTAATGTAGAAGCTGCCAGATCTTGGATTATTCTGATTGTGTTTCCACAATACTCAAATTGTTTCTTTCTGGCTGCTTGCAGTATTTTCTCCTTGATCTGGGAGCTCTGGAATTTGGCGACAATATTCCTAGGAGATTTCTTTTTTGGATCTATTTGAGGAGGCGATTGGTGGATTCTTTCAATTTCTATTTTGCCCTGTGGCTCTGGAATATCAGGGCAATTCTCCTTGATAATTTCTTGAAAGATGATATCTAGGCTCTTTTTTTGATCATGGATTTCAGGTAGTCCAAAAATTTTTAAATTATCTCTCCTGGATCTATTTTCCAGGTCAGTGGTTTTTCCAATGAGATATTTCACATTGTCTTCCACCTTTTCATTCCTTGGTTCTGTTTTATAATATCTTGATTTCTCATAAAGTCACTAGCTTCCACTTGCTCCAATCTCATTTTTAAGGTGATATTTTCTTCAGTGGTCTTTTGGACCTCCTTTTCCATTTGGCTAATTCTGCCTTTCAAGGCATTCTTCTCCTCATTGACTTTTTGGAGCTCTTTTGCCATTTGAGTTAGTCTATTTTTTAAGGTATTGTTTTCTTCAGTGTATTTTTCAGTATTTTTTTTGGGTCTCCTTTAGCAAGTCATTGACTTGTTTTTCATGGTTTTCTTGCATCCTTCTCATTTCTCTTCCCAGTTTTTCCTCTACTTCTCTAACTTGCTTTTCCAAATCCTTTTTGAGCTCTTCCATGGCCTTGGACCAGTTCATGTTTTTCTTGGAGACTTTTGGTGTAGGCTCTTGCACTTTGTTGACTTCTTTAGGCTATATGTTTTGGTCTTCTTCGTCACCAAAGAAAGAATCCAAAATCTGAGACTGAGTCTGGGTGTGTTTTCACTGCCTGGCCATATTCCCAACCAACTAACTTGACCCTTGAGTTTTTCAGCGGGGTATGACTGCTTGTGGAGTTAAGAGAATTATGTTCCACGTTTGGGGGGTATGTGCCAGCTCTGCCACACCAGCACTCCTCCTTCCCCAAGAACCCCCAACCTGGACTGGGCTTAGATCTTCAGCAGGCTGTACACTCCTGCTCTGATCCACCACTTAATTCCTCCCACCAGGTGGGCCTGGGGCCGGAAGCAACAGCAGCTGTAGCTGCCCCACCTCCACTGCCCCAGGGGCGGTGGCCGAACAGCGAACTCCTTCCATTCCCGCAATTTTTCCCACTAACCTTCTCTGCTGTCTTTGGTGTTTGTGGGTTGAGAAGTCTGGTAACTGCTTCAGTTCACTGATTCAGGGTGCTAGGGCCCGCTCCGCCTGGCTCCTGGTCTGGTTGGTCTGAGCCACTCACCCTGGGCTCTGCCCTGCTCCACTCCCAGCTCCCAGCTCCATGTGGGACAGACCTCACCCAGAGACCATCCAGACTCTCCTGGGCTGGAGCCCTGCTTCCCTCTGCTGTTTTGTGGGTTCTGCAGTTCTAGAATTGGTTCAGAGCCATTTTTTATAGGTTTTTGGAGGGACTCAGTGGGGAGTTCACGCTAGTCCCTACTTTCCAGCCGCCATCTTGGCTCCACCCCCCTCTCCAGCTTATTTTACAGATGAGAAAACTGAGGTAAACAAGATTAAGTGACTTGCCCAGTGTCATGCAGTAAGTGTCTGAGGCCAGATTTGAACTCAGGAAGATGAATCTTCCTGACTCCAAGCTTGGAGCTCTGTCCACAGCACCACTCAGCTACCCATTTAAACATATACTGAATGTTAAGTTTAACATAGTAGTACCAACGCTGACCTGCTTGTCTATGACCCCTTCTGAACTTTCTTCTATGTATTCAAAATGTTTCATTGAACTTGTTTATTTCTTTTGTTCTTTTGTTTTTCATCACTATCATTACCCTTTACTCCCCTACATGCAATTCTTCATTTCCAAAAGTAAAAACCTTCCTTTGTAACAAATAAGTATAATCCAAAAAAACAAATTCACACACATGTGCATACACACACACACACACACACACACATCTAAAAATATATGCTTCAGTCGCACGTACAATCCATCCCCTCTCTGCAAAGAGAAGGGAAGCATGCTTCATTTCATGGTTGAGTATTATATTAATGAGAGTTCTTAAATCTTTCAAAGTTTAGTATTACAACATTATAGTCATATAAATTGTTCTCCAAAAACTATTCCTTTCAATCTACAATTACTACAAGTCTTCCCAGGTTTCTCTGAATCCATTCCTTTTGTCATTTCTTATTGCATAATATTACATTGTACTTATCATTTGTTCAGCCATTCCTCAACAAATGGGTACCCATTTTCTTGCTAGTTCCTTGCTACAACAAGAAAAGGCTACATTTCTCTTATCATTAGTTATTTGGAGAATTTTTTCATATAGCTGTTGAAAGTTTGCATTTGTCCATTTTAAAACTGCTTGTCTGTTTCCTCTGACCATTGATCTATTTGGGGAAATAGTTCTTGTTCTTATATATTTATATCAGGTCCTTATATATCACTGTCAGACCTTTATCAGACAAATTTGTTGCAAAAGTCTTCTCTTTAAAAAAAAATTAAAAAAATCTTCTCTTAGCTGATTGTTTCCTTTCTAACTACCTTAATTTTGTTTGTCCAAAATCTTTTAATTTTATGCAATCAAAATTATCCCTTTTATCTTTTATGATTATTATTGATCATCATGAGCACTATTAATCTTGACATTATTTATAGAAATGATAATATATAGAAATGGTAAAAAGCAATAAAGGAGTTTTCTCCCTGCTTCCTATAACTCCCCAGAAGGCAAAGAGCAAATGTTATTTACATTTAAGTATATAAGAACATTCAAAAAGTGTCCAAGAGTAGAAACCCTCTTTTTATTTAGAATCATTTAAGTCTTTCCAATGTCAAGGATTTCAGCTTCATATTTTCTATGCATTTCAAAATCTGGGTTATTATATCATCCCACAAAAAAACTAATGTCACCAGCAAACAAGCTCTCTCCTGAACTTAACTTCTTATACTTTTCCTAAGGAGTAGAAGAAAAATTTCCTTTAATGTTCTCTTCATCATGGATGGATTAAAAAAGAAAAACTTAAAAGCTCTGTGCTTCTTTCACTTCAAAAACTGAATCTCAAAAGATTTTTTAAAACATCCTAGTTTCAAACTCAACTTTCAAAGGTTTTTAATGGTTAATTTGATGTCCTGGGGTATTCAGCAGTATTCCTTAATGAGCTAAAAACTGGTCCTTTTTCACAGCCTTTCTCAGTTTTCAGATAATGATTTAAGACTTCATAATACAACCTTCTTTTGTGCATCGATGTCATTACACTAGGCTAGGTCTAAATCAAGGACGAAGGTGAATGGATTCTAATTTAAGATCATTTAGAGTTATGTTCTCAGCATCACCCACAACAACCTTCTTTTATCAATTGCTGACTGGGTCTTCATTAGGTGCACCAGATCAAAAGCTGGAAAGACGAAACACTGCCTAGCAACTTACATAGTTTTTAATTCAATCCTGAGCACTTATTTGTGGGAGGAGGTTGATCCAAAATGATGTAAAGCCCTATATTAATCAGGGGAAAAAATGTTGCCTCTAAAGACTCTCAATGTAAATCAACTCACATAAATTCAATCTAATGAGAATACAGCTAAAGAGATGAAATTTATCACTGGCTTTTTCCATCCCCTTTCCAGTATGGGTAAGTTCTCCTGTAGCCTGGTCACTGAGCAAAACTTCCTGGAGGCTAGATAAATAAGTAATTTCCAAAGACTAGAGATATTCTTTTGAATGGGGCGGGACAAGGACAGAAACTGAAAAATATTAAAATATTTAAAACTCCATTGCAAGTTTGCAGGAGAGATGGCCTAATAGTGTCTATGATAGTCTAATCTTGTGTGAAGGAAAAAAATGTACAGACTAAATGTACAAAATAACCAGTTGAGAAAATGACAAAAGAAACCATTCTTTTTTGTTTTGTTTTGCTTTTTTGCAGGGGGGAAGGCAGGGCAATTGGGGTTAAGTGACATACCCAAGGTCACACAGCTAGCAAGTGTGTCAAGTGCCTGAGGCCGGTTTTAAACTCAGGTCCTCTTGACTCCAAGGGCCTTGACTCGAAGGGCTGGTGTTCTATTCACTGAGCCACCTAGCTGACCCAAAGGAAACCATTCTTACTCAGGTTAGTTCAAATACTCAGGAAATTCATCCAGACAAGTTGTGAAATTCACAAGATTTTGAAAGTAGGTATTTTACAGAGCATGGTGGCTCACACCTGTAATTCCTGCTACCAGGGAAGCTAAGGTTATCAGATTTCCTGAGCTCAGAAGTTCTAAGTGGCAGTGACTCAAGGCAATCAAGTGTCCTAACAAGGTCCAGCAGCAACATACCAAGCCCCTGGGAGCTGGAGGGGAGAGCAGTAGGTAACCAGCTAAGGTTGGCGACCAAGAAGTCAAAGCTTCTTTGTGGATCAGTAGTTGTATGGGGGGAGAGAACAAAAGAGGGAGAGACAGAGGGAGGAAGAGAGAGAAAAAAAAATATCTTCGAAGTAGTAGCTACTGGCAGCAGTTTTCATGAGCTTTTACTTATGTGAGCCAGATGACCAATAGAACCCCTTTGCTCCACCCCTTTTCTCTAACTCTGTATTTTGCACTCCTTCGCAAGTCCCAGAGTCAGTGAAACCAAATCTGATAAAGTGAAGAAAGCCTCTTATTAAATCTAATGAAAAGGGAGGAGGCATTACTTCTTTGGGGGTGGGGGGAAGACAGAAAAAAGTGGGAGACTATTTGGTGCCTTTAGGTAGTCCCTTCTGAACTCAAAGGAATTTTAAAAGGAGAACTGCCCAGCCTAACCAGGACATGACCCACCTGATCAGATCTGAAAAGAAAAACAATGCACTAGAAAATCCTCTTGAGTACAATCAAAATCTCCCCTTCAGACATTTTTAGTACTTACCCTCATATGTACTCTAACTAGATGGAAAACACTGCCACATTCTGAGCCTCTAACTCTCAAAGAATTTGAAGCTCCTCTTAACCAATTTTTGTCCTTGAAAAAGAATGTGCTGCAGGTAAGATCATAATATTAATATCTAGGAAACTGAAAGGGATATGGTTTTATTCAGGCCTTTTTTGAGCATCAGAATGGTTTTTTTTTTCATCATAATATTGATGCTCTAATATTTCATGTACAATGACTATGATGTGATGACAATATTAATAAGTCTTGAAAGTAGAAATTATTGCTATTGATAAACCCAGATGGCAATAAAATAGTATATTGGATTAATTGGACATCCTAAATGCAATTGGACTTATTCTTACAAGAGAAACCAGCAATAAAATACCAGTTTGATTAATTGTCATTCGGAGTACTGAAGCTATTGTCTCAGAAAAGAATATGACATTTGGGACTTCGATATAAAATTCAGCTTTTCAAGGTAAGGCTTTGTGCCATTTATGAAAATTTAATTCCAGGTTGCCCCTTTATTTAAAAAAAATCCCAAATTTTCCATTACGTGTCAAATCTGAGTCGAAAATGGTACAATGTAGAGAATGAACAAAGGCTAATAACAGATTTGTATGCTATATGTTGAGACTCAACAAATGAGGAGGAACAAATGAGAAGATGTGTGCCTAGCATCTTGTAAGCCTGAAATCACCGTGCACATGCGAACTGTGGCAGATAGGCAGACAGCACTACACCTGGAGCTAAGAAGACTCAAGTTAAAATCTAACCTCAGATGCTTGCTAGCTCTCTCTGTTTCCCTGGACAAATCATTTTATGTCTGTCTCAATTTCTTCATCTGTAAGATGGGAGAAATAATAGCACCTGCACCCCAGGGCTCTCATGAGGATAAAATGATATATTACTTATAAAGTGCTTTGCAAATCTTAAGGTGCTATACAAATGATGACTGGTATTATTACTAACTGCTATTGCTATTTTTATTGGACTTGGATATAGGAATGGCTAAACCTACTCAAGGCAGTTAATTGGCATGGTGGATAGAGTGTCTGAGTTCAAATCTGACTTCAGACACGTAGTGGCTGTGTGATCCTGAGCAAGTCACTTGACCCTGTTTGCCTCAGTTTCTTCATCTGTAAAATGAGGTGAAGAAGGAAATGGCAAACCATTCCAATATCTTTGCCAAGAAAACCCCAAATGGGGTTACAGAGAGTCAGATGTGATTAAAACACAACTGAATGACAAAAATCTACTTCCCTTGAACCCCCAAACTTTGAAATCATTGGGGTAATAAGTTGGAGAGGAGGGACAAGGGTTGCTGATAGACAAATCTCCAAGTGGAAAAGCAAGGAGATGGAATACCTTTCCGTGCTGTGATTTACAACATCGAGACAAGGTGTAATTGAGAGAGGGAATGATTGGGGAACCCCTACCTAGCACACCACAGGCAACTAACAAGCACAAAATTATAACAAATATTGATAAAAAACTTTACTTTGAAATAAGATTTGAGTCATTTAAAATTATACTTGCCTCATAAACACTCAGCAAAGTAAATCATTTCTGTACCTTTCCCCTGATTCTTGCAGAAGGGCAACCTAAACTAGCAGTATAGCAATACTTTTAAAAGTGGATAAAATCCCATCTTACTATTATTAACCTGATTTTTAAAAATACAAATTTAGTGGAAGTTCAGGAGCACATTTCCTTAAGAATGTTTAACATAAACATTATACTGCATGACTGCAAGCTATCATAATAATTCCAATTATTATTATATTATTAGCAATGCCATTCATTCAGCAATTACTTATTGTGTCTACTATAAACAAAACACTGTGTCAGCCTCTGGGGAAATGCAAGATAATCATGACACATTCCTTATTACATAAAGCCACATACATAATATATAATAACTATAATAAATGAGTTTTTAAAAGAAAATTGTAAGGCACTACGAGGAGGCTCAGCTGATAATAGGATATCTGTCTGGTATAACACCTAGCATTTACATATTGTTTTAAGGTTTTCAAAGTGCTTTACATATATTGCATTTGATCCTAATAAAAACCTTGGGAGGTAGGCTTTATTATTACCCCCCTTTTATAGAGGAGGAAAGTAAGGCAGACCAAGGTTTAGCCCAGTACGTCTGAGACCCAAACTGAACTCAAGTATTCCTGACCTCAAGACCAGTGGTCTATCCATTAAGCACCAGTTGCTTCAGTAGCTTCTGCCGGACAATGGAACTGCTGCCCCAGCATGTGCCAGCTGCCCCAGAGAATGCTGGAACAACTAGTCCACACTCTATGAATGCCTATGGCCAGTATTCTTTTCGTTTGATTGATATAGAAAAGACTGGTACCATTTGTAAATTTGTCTCAGGTGATATCAAAGTTTTGGCTAAAAACTGAACCATAGGAAATATCTTCTCTTCTTGGTGTGTGTGTGTGTGTGTGTGTGTGTGTGTGTGCGCGCGCGCGCGTGTGTGTGTGTGTGTGTGTGTGTGTGTGTGTGTGTGTAAAAGTAGGAAAATGAGAATTTGTGCATTTCATGTGCTGGAAGCAATGAGAAGCATAGATTGACTGGAGTAGAGGACTCTGTAAAGAAGATATACCTTTATTATAGAAGGCTGGGACCAGATAGTTCACAGGAGTGGGGAACCTGAGACCTTAAGGCCACATGTGGCCCTCTAGGTGCTCAAGTGTGGCCCTTTGACTGAATCCAAACTTCATAAAACAAATCCCCCTAATAAAAGAATTTGTTCTGAAAAACTTGGACTCAGTCAAAAGGCTGCATCTGAGGCCCTAGATGGCCACATGTGGCCTCAAGGCCACAGGTTCCACACCCTTGATTCAGGGTCTTTTATCATCAGTAACACCTAGTCATTCACACAGGACTTTAGAGTTTACAAAGTGCTTCACATCAAGTACCATATTTAATCTTTCCGTTGACCCTGGGAATACAAATATTATAAACTGCATTTTGTAGATGGTAAAATTAAGGCAGAGAGAGGTTAATTGATTCATCAAAGGTCACACGGTTAGTAAGTGGCAGACCCAGGATTCAAATTCAAGTCTCATGACTACAAATCATTTGCTCTTTCTAATGTCTTAAATGCTTCCAGAAGAGTTGAAATGCCTTTCCATGCATGGCAAAAAGCCATTATCAGATTTTGAACAAGTGCAAGTTGGTATTTCAGGAAGATTGATTGGGTGATGACACGTAGAATAGACTGAAAGAGGTAAAGCTTGAAGGCAAAGAGACCAGTTAGGAAAATAATCCAAGCATTGGATGATTAAGATTGATTTAAATTGCAGGAGCTCAAGAAAAATTTAGTTTCTTTAATCTGCTATGTCATGCTTGACTCATATTGACCTTGTAATTTACTTGAATCCCTGTCTTTCACATAAACTGTTGTCCATCCAGTATGGAGCATATTCAATTTTTATGCAATGCTAGGATTTTACAGAATCACAGAATCTCAGAGTTAGAGGGGACCTCTATTCCAACCCATACTTGAGCAAGAATATCAAATTTGGTACTGAGCGATAAGTCTGAAACAGGGCCAAGTGTGCTAGGCAGAGAAGATGCTTTTAAAAGACTTCTGATCCAAAGAGGAAGAAAGTGGTGTAGCATAACTCTGAAAGGCTAGCCAAAGATTTGTTCCGTTAGAGCATTTAGAAAGACAACGGAATCCCATATTATCAAAATAATTAGGGTATTTTACCTTCTATGTCATCTGGGAACTAGTTATGAAAGTTGTGTAAGTATTTCTGGGTAATAAAAGCATACTTACCTTCAATATACTAAAGCAGTTTGTTTTAAGACTTGATGCCCTGTGTTTATGGGAGACATGCGAGTCACAATTTTTTGCTACAAAATAATAATTTGTGCTGTCTAGCCATAAAATGAATAATTGCCAATAAAGTCAGCCATAGAAATGATGATGGGGGAGAGGGGAGGGAGAAGAGGAAGATGGTCTTACATTACATATAGTCCTTTACAGTTTACAAATTAGTTTGCTCACAACTCTATGAGAAATGCAGAGCAAATATTATCACCACATTATTAATGAGGAAACCAAGACCTAGAATAGGTAATTGATTATCATGTAATGATGTTTACACTGGATTTACACTCAGGAGAATTGTTTTCAAATCTTTATTTTTCTATTTACTGTGCGAACTTGAGCAAGTCATCTTCCTTCTCTGAGCTTCAGTCTCTTCATCAGTAATTAGGGAATTTTACACCATGATCTCTAAAGTCCCTTCTAGCTCTAAATCTAGGATCCTGTGTCTTGCCTAGGGTCACACAGCAGTAGATCATGGACTGATGCCCACGTCTTCTGACTCCAGATATTTCTTCTGTATTTCTGTATGTCTCTGCAGTATGATGATTTATTGGAGATGACTTTCCAAATCAATGTGTCCAGCTATTTCAATAATGGGCTGATGCTTCAAAGTCATGTTTGAAGTTTGAAAAGAATAAAACTTTGTTCTGATCCTGGCTATTTTCTTGGACAATATCTGAAACTTCTGAATCTTTTCCTGTTATTCAGATTCTAGATATATTGACTTTATAGGTCCTTTGAACCTTGATCCCTCCAAAGAGTTATAGAATCTCAGAATTGCAAGGTACCTCAGACATAAGTGTCTCCATTTCCTACATGAATAAAAATTGCCTTTATAATAACCCCAACAAGTGATCATCCGTACTCTACTCAAAGACTTTCAGTGTTTGGAAACAGCCTCATTGTGGAGAAATTAAATTTAATTTTGATCCAGACCTAGTTCTCTACAGTTTTTACCCTTTCCTCTTACTTCTGTCCTCGGGGGCAGCCCTACTGAGTCTCCCTTTCTCCAAATCAATCATCACAGTTCCTTCAATGGATTCATATATGGCATGATCCCTAGCCCTCGCACCACCTTAGTCTTCTTTCTTTGAACATACTCGAACTTGTCACTGTCCTCCCCAAAAATTAGTGCCCAGAACTGAAAACAATACTCCAGACGGGATTTAACCAAGGCAAAATACAAAACTGTCTTCTCCTTCTTTCTGGACACTGCTTCTATTAATGTTGCCTAAGTCTGCATCATTTTCTTGGGCTGCCATGCCACACTATCAATTTATATTGGGCTTGCAGCCTACTCACATGACCAGGTGCTTTTTCTTAGTTCTCTAGTTACATATCTTCAATGTTAGAAATATGCAGGGGTTTTTTAATCCAAGTGGAAGACTTTACATTTATCCCTATTAAATTACATCATCTCAGATATAGACTATCACTCTAGCCCATCAAAATCTTTGGGGTTCCCAACTCCCTCAGTCATGGATAGATGCTTAATAAATATTAGTTGACTACTTCGTATTGAATGATGTTGCATTTATTCCAGACATATTTATATATGTCTTTGTTGTCTTCCCTATTAGAACATAAGTACCTCAAGAGTAGTGAGTGTATATTGTATTTTGTGCATACCGCCAGTGCCTGGCACTTAGCAGACACTTGAAAGCTCTGATTGAAAACACTTTGAAAGCACTGATGGATGCATTAATTGAAGTGAATTAAGCCAACATTAATAATAATAGTATTAAAAGTTGATATTTATATCCTGAGTTAAGGTTTACAAAGCACTTTATATACTTTGCTTCATTTACTACTGCTAATAACAATCCTATGAGCTAAGTCCTGTTATTCTCCTCATTTTACAGATGAGAAAAGAGAGGCTGGGCTTAAACGACATGTCTATCATCAGAGAGCCAGTAAGTATCTAAGGTAGATTTCATGTCTTCCTAACCCCAAGCCCAATACTCTATTCATTATACCACAATGCCTTCCCAGCTTTGTGTCTTTATTAATTTGGTTAACATGCCATCTAGGACTTAATACAAGTCATTAATAGAAATACTGATAACACAAAAACATAGCAACAACACAATACTTAAAGCTAGACCTAGAAGGAACTTTTCAATTAATTGATCCAGCCCTCTCAATTTACATATAAGGAAACTGAAACCCAGAGAAGCTAAGTGATTTGTCTAGGGTACAGAGATGGTATATAAAAGAGCTGGAATTTGAGCCCCAATACCTTTTGTGTCTTTTAAATCCATTTCAATTTTCTTCCATTATAGTTCATTCTTATCTTTAAATACATAAGTACATGTACACATATGTAATGTGTGCATAAATATATATGTATATTTACACATCTGTGATGCTTTGAGTTTTACAAAATAATTTTCTTACCAAAAAATTAGGTAGGTAATTTAAGTATTTAATCTACTCATTTCAAATGTGAAATGGAAAAAAAAAAGAGAGAACAAGTGACTTGGTCAGAATTAAAAAGTTACTCAGTATTTGAACCAGGGCTTAAACCCACATCTTTGGAAACAAAGAGTCTCCTACTACTACAACCCTCCAGACTAGATTCAATTCCTTAATCTACTCGTTGGAGGCAGTCACTCCAGCTTGCCCATAAAGGTATCAAAGAAGATTTCTGACAATTGCTTTGATAAAATCTAGGTATACGATGTCCATGGTAGCCTAGTCGAGATGTGATTAACCTGGAGTAATTTGTTCAAAATTATACTGGTTTCTAGTGATCACTATTTCTTTTTCTAAGGAGTCATAAACCATTCCTTTATATTGCATTCTAGAATTTTTAAGAGAATCCAAGTCAAGCTGATCACTCTGTAATTTGAAAGAATGACTTCTCATTTTGAAATTCAGAACATTTGCCTCTGATTTGCAGAAATACTCCCATTCTCCACAGTTTTTCAAAGATCACTGACAACATGCTTCCTGGCAATTGTGCCTTTAAAATTTTTCAGTAGCCTGACATCTAGGCACTCTCTTATCACTGACTCGTTTTTCTTGGGGTTCGAGACTCTATTAAGCATTTGTTCTTGGCAGTATGCTATAGTTCAGAGGTATCAATCATGAAACCATTGAGGGGCAGCTGCATGAGGCCCATGATACTCCTGAGCACAGCCCAAACCAGATTAAAATGTAATTGGGAAATATTTAACAAAAAATAAATAAAAATACAATAAAACAAAGATAACATTACATTTTAAAACCAAGTCAACATGTAGCCCACAGAGATTCCCTATGTATGGAAATTTTTTATATTTTTCTTTTTCCTTTTTATTTTTAACATCTTTTTAAAATTTAAGTTCCAAATTCTCTCCCTCCCAACCATCTTTCCCCTACCCACTGAGAAGACAAGCAGTATGATATCACTTATATTGTGAAGTCATGTAAAACACATTAGCTATGTCAGGGAAAGAAGAAGAACAAGGGAAGAAAAATGAAGAAAGTGAAAATCCATGCTTCAATCTGCACTCAGAGTTCATCGGTCCTCTCTCTGAAGGTGGATAGTATTTTTCATGATGAGTCCTTTAGAATTGTATGAGATCATTGTCTTGGTCCGGTCTCCTGGTTGTGCTTATTTCACTTTACATCAGTTCATATAAGTCTTCCAAGGTTTTTCTGAAACCATCCTACTCATCACTTCTTATACCACAATGGTATTCCATCACAGTCATATACCACAACTTATTCAGTCATGCCCTAATTGATAAGCATCCCTTCCATTTCCAATTCTTTGCTACCACAAAAAATCTACCATATGTTTTTAAAAATAGGTCCTTTTCCCTTTTCTTTCTTTTGGATATAGACCTAGTAATAGTATTTCTGGGTCAAATGATATCCACAACTTTATAGCCCTTTGGGCATGTCCCAAATTGTTCTCAAGAAAGGTTGGACCAGTTCATTACCAATAGTGTCCCAATTTTTCCACATCCCTCTGGCATTTGTCATTTTCCTTTTCTATCATGTAAGCCAGTTTGATATGTGTGAGATGATACCTCAGAATTGTTTTTTGCATTTCTCTAATCAGTAGTGATTTAGAGTATTTTTATCTGGCTATTGATAGTTTTGATTTCTTTTTCTGAAAATTTCCTGTTCATAGCCTTTTGCCTTTATCAATTGGAGAATGGTTCTTAATTCTATAAATTTGGTTCAGTTCCTTATATACCTGAGAAATAATTTCAGGCAATTATTAGCCATGTGACCCTGGGCATGTCATTTAACCCTGTTTGCCTCAGTTTCCTCATCTGTGAAAATGCGCTGGAGAAGGAATTAGCAAACCATTCCAGTATCTTTGCCAAGCAAACCCAAAATAGGGTCATGAAGAGTCAGATACGACTGAAAATGATTGAACAACAACAACAATAAATTGTAAAGTCCCTGGATTTGGCAGGTAGACTTCCCATTATTTCATATTGTCCACCATTTTTAATGGAATTTCTCTATCTTTTCTTATGAGGTTTTGCTAGTAACATAGAGAAATGCTGATGATTTGATGAGTTTATTTTATATCCTGCAATTTTGCTAAAGTTATTGTTTCATTTTTTTAGTTGATTCTCTAGGGTTCTCTAAGTATGACATCATATCATCTGCAAAGAATGACAATTTTGTTTCTTCATTACCTATTCTTATTCCTTCAACTTCTTTTTCTTGCCTTATTGCTATAGCTAGCATTTCTAATGCAATGTTGAATAATAGTAGTGACCATGAACTCTTCAACCCTGATCTTCTTGAAAAGGTTTCTAGTTTATCCCCATTATAGATAATGCTTGCTCTTGGTTTTAAATAGATACAACTCATTATTTTAAGAAAGGTACCATTTATTTCTCTTCCTTCTAGTCTTTTTAATAGGAGGGGTGTCATATTTGATCAAAAGCTTTTTTCTGGATTTACTGAGATAATCATGATTTTTGTTATTTTTGTTACAGTTTGGTCAATTATGCACATAGTTTTCCTAATATTAAACCAGCCTTGTATTCCTGGTGTAAATCTCACCTGGTCACAGTGCATGATCTTTGTAATATATTGCTCTAATCTACTTGCTAGTATTTTACTTAAAATTTTTGCCTCAATATTCATTAAGGAAATTGGTCTACAATTTTCTTTTTCTGTTTTTGCTCTCCCCAGTTTAGGTACAGATTAATGCCCCCCGATTTCTATTTGAGTTTGACAACTCTGCTGTAGCGGCTGGAGAGCCGGTCTTGGAGCCAAAAAGACCTGGGTTCATGTTCCATCTCTCATACATACTATCTGGGGGACCTGGCCAAGTCACTCAGTGTTCTGGGCAATTCTCTAAGGTTCTGTGTAGCAAAGAAGGTGCCATCCTCCTTGGATAGAGGCAGTTTCCTCATATGGGAAAGTTCCTTATATCAGTGAAATCAAAGGTCTAGTCCCTATCCCTATCCTTCACTTCTCACATAGAAAGTCATTTTCTTTTATGTGGGAAGAAAAGCGAAATGTAAATAGTTCTGGACTCTTTTCCTCCTCTGTTTTCATTGTTGTGTCTATTTCTCAGCAGTGATTCTGTCTCTTGATAGATCATCTGATTATTCCTAACATAGATAAAGTTTCCTTTTTTCTGTTTTCATATCTAGGGTTCTTAAGTTGCTAAGGTAAAGTGTAAGACAGGTTATCAGGTCTATATCAGAAATGTACACCTCGGCTGTCTATAGAAGGTCTTATCATAACAAATCAGCCTACTGTAAGCATGAATCCTAGACAATGGGGAAGTACTACATGTAGCCGCATATGGTATGTGCATATGGGTAATATGCCCAGAGATAAGGGAAACATCAACATGCTCATGTTCTTCTACCTTCTCAGTCCTAGGACAAAAACACTGAGACTCACTCAAATCAGGGAAGTCTGAGGGATTTTAATTATGAATCCATGCCCTTCCAGAATCTGAGAGTCTTACAAACTGAACTGTTCTCTGAAATCACTCAGAATTGTCATATGGTACTACAATATTCATCCACTTATCGGAAGTCACGTCCACTTGTTTGCTCTTTCTCAGATACCCCAATGGATTCCACCCTTGTGAATCCTTAATAGTGACACAAAGCCTTCAGCTACATGCTGGGTGACACTGTCCCTCACTATAATGCTGAGTCAGTTTAAAGTTGTTGGCCTCTCTGTTGTCACTGGCAAAGGTACTTAGAGTCCTTTGTATGCAATAGCCGCCCCAGCTCTGGCCTTTAGCATGCCTCACATTCTTATAGACCTATGCCACTCTTTTATATTCATTGTCAGTTATCTGTCCTTGGTTCCATCGTTGGCTTGTGAATTTGTCAATAAATTCCCTGTGCAACCACAGCAGTCTCTTTAGACAGTTCTCTCTTTTTCCCCCATCAGAATCATTTATGTTCAAGTCATCAGTATTCTATTCTTGAGAGCATTCTTGCCTTTTTAAAATGATTTCAAGAATCCTAGTTCATGGAATCCCAACTATTATAACTCAATAATTTTAAATCTACTCCTCCAAAATCCACAGCATGCATCATGCTAGCTGAATTTTCCACTCCCAATCTGTCACTGAGCTCTAAAATGGAATGGTAACTTTACTCCCAAGATTTGTCATTTTTACTCTGGCAACCAGTTCCCCCTCATTTGTCAGAAACAGGTCCAGAATAGCAGTTCCTCTCACTGCTTCCTCTACCTCCTGAAGGATGAAATTAGCCAGGTCAATATCCCAGACTAGACATGCCCTGACAAGCATGGACCTAAGAGATCTCTAGAGTACCAGATACGGCCATGAATCCTACAAGTCTTTGATAACATAGCAACAGCTTTAATGAGATACCAAACAGCTAAAATACTGACGGAACTAGCTAGACTGAATTATGCCACAAGGATACTCTGACCCAGATTCTTAGAGACTTCATGAATGGGATGACCATTCCCATGCTGAGCTCTGAAAGGTTCCCAGGCTTCTTGAGTTCATCTCTACTTATTCCACTAAATCTTAGCCTTCAAGACTGAGCTCAGCTGTTGTCTCTTTTTAGAAACCTTCCCTTGTATCCAAAATGAAAAATAATCTTTCCCTCCTCAGAGGTCAGAACCCACTTTATTTCTACTTCATTAAGAATTTGTTATGTTCTATTTTGTATCATATCTATTTATGTATTGATTGCCTCCTCCCTTCCCCTTCTCACTACCACCACCACCTCAGAAAAGGAACTACCTTCTTTAACTTTGTATCTCCCTCCAGTACTCTGCATGCATTAAACAATTAACATGTGGTCATTGACATAACATGAAGAAGAATAATGTGCTCCCTCTCTGTTCATATAGTGATACAATGTGAATTTTGCCTGTGCCTGTCTATAAGTATGAGAATATTATCCTTTTAATATGTTCTCCATTGGAAAAATCAACCTAGACTTTTTTCTACTACAATACTAATTATTAGCATTGATTAATACATAGTAATACTTATGATAATATAATTATATAATAATTATAAGTTTTTAATCAGTAATATGTATTATTTAATAAATAATCATTAATAATTAATAAATTTCTAAAGATTGAAAGAAACTAACTTCCAACCAAACAAGATTTTAAAAGTTGTGATTTTTGAGCCATATTTTTCCACGCAAAGATTATACATTTCTCCCAAATCTCCAAGTTATGCATTTTGCTAAATGTTCACATCGGTCCCCTGGAACAGGAATCAAGTGAACCAGGTTCACAAGACTTCCCCAGCATTCCCCTCAACTTTTTCCACCCTTCATTACCCTTAGTAACACACTTGGTACTATGGAAGTCCTATGGTTTAATTGGTATAGATGCTACTTCCTTTGAAGCAGATCAAAACATTCTATATACCCTCCCATCATGTGTGTTTCTCATCCATGTTTTCTCACAAAAGATCTACCCAATCTCCTGAATATCTTCATCTTCAGAGGAATGAATTGTAGCTCAAGCTGTCTACCTGTCATCTCTTGTTTTTCATACATAACTGGCTCACCTCCTTTTCTAGTTATACATGTCCTAAATGATGTCTTTTATGCTATTTCTCATACAAAATCATTGGAAATACATTTCAGTCTCTAAGGGCCTCATCGTTCATCTTTCCATTATCCTTTGGGCTCTTCTTTACATGTCATGGTGATCCATGATTTACACTGATATGGTGCCATTGTGTGAATATTGGTTTTAAAGAGATAGGTGTTTGCATGAGCAAACTGTTTAAGAGCTTTGAAAGCAATTTCCAAAATGCATGTGTCCAATTTTCCACTACTCAATTCTGGGCCTCATTTGATGCCCATCTACAAAATGCATCTAAGCTGCCTGGTAGAACTGCCTTCACCACATACCCATTTAGCTGCTTTGTCACAGTCCAGAAAATACACATTTTTCAACCTCTCCCTTTTTATTTTCTACTATGAATGCTTAGAGAAGTTTCTTTCTGCAGCTGGGGATTTCACTGAGGATGCCTTGGAGTTCATTCAGATGATGCAATTAGAACATTCCTAATAAACCTCAATTTCCTTATATGCAAAATGGTGAAAAATAATATCTAGATAAGAATGCATATAGATTTTGCTTCAGAGGGTTGTTGGGAGGATCAAATGAAATAATGTAAGAGGAGTGCTTTGCAAACCTTAAAATGTTCTAAAATGTCTGCTATTACTACCTGGAAAACTCACCCCTAGCACTACTTTTCTCTACCCCATCCCACCATTAGTCCAATCTAACAGAATTTCTAAGTAGAAATCCTTCTGTTGTTTGGACTTTTGGGGAAGTATCTTCCATATCCATGGCAAACATTGCTGGTGAGCATCTATTTTCCTGTTTTGCAAATGTCTTGATGTCAATACCCAGGAAAAAAGTTCTCTGCTATTGTGGCATCTATCACAAAATCTTTAATAACATCTATTCTAAGCAGAAGCCTCAAGGCTACCATTCATTCACTATATTGAATCAAATGCTTTCTCAGAAACTTTTTAAAAATATTGCAGGATCTTATATTTACCATACTTCTCAAAAAATTGGTTTCCTAGTTGTATAGACTGCTATAGAAAATCCCCTGTGAAAGCCAGGTTATTTCCTTTTCAAGGGGTCATTTAGGATTCCCAATGTTATAGTGATCAGAAAGCAAGCATGTGAATCAATAGTTGCCAATTCACATGTGAAAGATCATGAACACACTGGTATACACACAGACACAGACACACACAGACACACACACACACACACACACACACACACACACCTATCCATGATTTTCTCCAATCTTTTGAAAAATTTCTCTCCCTGAGTTACCTTGATCATAAACTTCTAAGTTTATTCAAACTTTTCTGCCTCTAGGATGCATTTCATGTATTTCATCTGAATGTATTTGGCCAGCCTCACAAGTTTTCTTAATGGTGAAACTTTGGAATGACTGAACCCCACCAATAATGTTCATCTTTAATGACAAAGGATGCCAACTAGAAAGAATTTCTGTCATTTCAATTCATAAAGATGTCTCCATGGCTTGCAAATTGTGTCTCAATGAGGACTGATTTAAAGGAAGATGTGCAGGAACACCTCTAAACATTATTCTAACACCTGTGAATGCCTATTTTTTCTTAACTGAATAATGATATATGATGCAATTATTTTAGAATTAACATTAATTTGTCAAAGCTTTATGTGTATATCACTAGGCAATGAAATTTTAAGGGATGTCTTCTAGGTAAGTAAATAGGTTATCTCAAGACCAAAAAAAAGGTGCCTAAATATAACAGAAATAATAAAATAAAATGAGAACGCGTCATTGTTGTATTTTTAATCAACAATGAGAAATAACAAAAAAATCAACTCATCTCTCCACCCCCTCAAAAAATTAAAAAGGAAGAACATGAGGTAACAAAACCTTCCCATTGAAGTCTTCAATGATTTACTCAGTGTTAAAGCTAAGGACTACTTCTCTTTTGGTTGTCTTTGATATTGTTGAATTCAGTCAGCATTTTTTCTTGTCTCAACCTCAGAGAGACTTTTCTTCTCTGTTGTCCCCCCTTCTCATATTCTAAAACTTTTTTTCGTTATTGCTATGTTCTCCTTAACTTTTCCATTCTCATCCTCACCTTCTGGACCCAGTTCATTATTCAAAAACATCTCCTGACTTATCTCCCCCACCCCCATACTCAACAGGCACAATATCTACAGAACTTCTCACCTGTGTGTCCTGTTACCATCCCCTGAAGTTCATCATGATGAAATCAGAAATCATTATCTTCACTATCACAGAGCAGTAGAAAGTGAGATGAATTTGGAGTCAGGGAACTTGGGTTCCTATCGTGCCATTTACCAGCTGCATACTCTGGAGCTGATTGCTTATCCTCTTTAGTCCTTATTTTTCTTATCTATAACTTGAGTAAGTTAGGTCAGATGAGCTCTAAGACCCTTCCAGTTTGAAAAGTGTGACCCATGATCCATGAAGCTATCACTCTCCAATCATTTTTTTTCTTATTCCGTCTTCTTATAAAATCCCTAAGCTAATTATAGTGTTGGGTTAGATGTGCACAATAAGTGGGGAAGATTCCCATGGTGATAGATTATACATACATATATGTATTTGTATATATGTACACAGATATACAGATATACTTGTATATACATATATACTTATGTATATGTGTGTACACACATATAAAAGTATATATTACATATATATGTGTGTATGTGTACATATATATGTGTATATGTATATATATACATATATATACATATATATATATATGTTAGATTTTAAGTGAGGCAGAGCCCACTGGACTTCGATGACTGGAGGAGAGAGTGAGGCTGACAACTTTGTGCAGCTCTGCCTATATACAATACACACACATCTAGACATATATTTGTATATATGCATATATATACACACATATTTTATCCATATGTGAGGTGAGGAAGAATAAAGACTAAAGAATGATATGAAGTTATGAACTTTGTAATCTGGAAGGATAGTGGTACTTCAACAGAAATAGGAATTTTGGAAGGGGGTGGATTTAGAGGAAAGGACAATGAGTTCAGTTTTGGACATATTGAGTTTAATATATCTCTGGGAGATCCATTTCAGAATCTCAGTAGGTGATTGGTGTTGCCAAGACAGAAACTCAGGGGAGAGAGCAGGGATAAAGGGATAGATAGACAGACAGACAGACAGTCAGATCAATTGATCTGGAAATCATATGCGTAGAGATGATAGTTAAACTCATGGCAGCTGATAGGGTTACAAAAAGAAACTGTAGGAGAAGAGGATCTAGGACAGAAACTTAGAGTATATCTATAAGTATAAGGTATGGGTGATGAGCCAACAAAAGGAAGCTTATAAGGTAGAAAAGGCAAGGGATATTATCCCGTTCTTAAAGATGTGGAAGAGAGGTAAATTAATTAAAAGTCTCATTGCTAGCAGTTCACAGAGCTGATTCTAAGACAAGGGTCTTCTGACCTCTTGTCTAGTGCTCTCTCCACTATAACTGTCAACTTTATCTGATGTACCCATTGCCAAGGATGATTTTGATGACTGTAAAATTGCCATTCCAGAAAACTACACAGTAGAACAGCTAACAGGTGTTAGTAATAGTAACAGTAGCATTGTGCATTGACTGACTGGTAGACATGGCTCTGGTGAGCAATGCAATGACCTAAGACAATTCCAAAAAGGCTCATGATGGAAAATGATATCCACATCCAGAGAAAGAACTATTGAGCCTGAATACAGAGTGAAGCATTCTATTTTCTCTTTCTTTTGTTGTCTTTTGTTTCTTTCTTTCTCACGATTTTCCCTTTTGTTCTGATTCTTCTTTCACAACATGATTAATGTGGAAATACACTTAATATGATCATACATGTGTAGCCTCTATCAGATTGCATGCCTTATTGGGGAGTGGAGAGTGGAGGGAGGGGGGGACATTTAGCACTCAAAATCTTAGAAAAGCAAATGTTGAAAATTAAAAATTAATTAATTAGTTAATTGAAAAATTAAAATAAAACTTAAAACCTCTCTTCAAAAAAAAAAAAGAATTTCATATATTCCTTCGAAATTTTTCAAACTCACAAAGTTTTTACTAACAATATTTCCTTAAGTGAAAAACAAAGTTAGTAGGGGAGCCGTTATCTGGTGGTTGTCATGTTAAAACATTCACCTTAATCTGACTTTCTTTGTTCTTCTAATCTATACTTTCCTGCTTGCTACCTGTTTAGTTTATAATGGGTGCTGAAGAGGAAGATAAGAGCACTCCAATGGTGGCTATTTTTAAGTCCAACCCAGTTATATCGTCTTGACTGATTTCAGCAAATAGGCTCTAAGTATAGACATGGTCTTTTTATCCATACAAGGGTTCAATAGCTATGTAAATGCGCTGATTAATTTAAAACAGCCTTGCAAGTTATGAATGCAAAATACATGTAATCACTGACCATGGCTATATAACTTACTAAATGCCCAAAAAGATAAATTATTGACTACAATCTTCAAAAGTTACTAAGATATATACTTAGGGCAGCTAGGTGGTACAGTGGATAGTGCCAGGCCTGGAGTTAGGAAGACCTGAGTTCAAACCAGGCCTCAGACATTCATTAGCTGTGTGACCCTGAACAAGTCACTTAATTCTGCTTCCTTCAGTTTCCTTATATGTAAAATGAGTTGGAAAAGGAAATAGTAAACCATTCCAATATCTCTGCCAAGAAAACACAATCGAAACAAGTCAACCACAACAAGGATATATACATGCAAAAACATTTTCCTGCCTTTAATTATATTCCTGTTGTCATGTGTAGATGGGAGCCAAAAAATATTTTTGGCATATGAGATACGACTAAATTTAGATCTACCCTTAATATTCTTTTTTTCCCCAAGATGCTTAGACTATCTTAGGAATAAGTCCTTCTCCAGTGACTCATCTCAGCATGAAGGTGACCTTGGGTTCTTGAAGGCTATGCCAGTGAAAAGCAAGGCCTGGTGAGTGCTATCAAACTGGAAAGACTTTGAATAACATGACCTTCCAAAAAGCATGAATAATGATGCTTCAAGGGGCTTGCAGTACATAACAGTTCAAGTCCCTTCCAGCTCTAACCTTCTATGATCCTCCTTCGACCTGACAGCACTTCGCCTACACCTGTCTTATACACCTCTATGAATATATATATGTAAAAGGCACAGAAGAATTTGGGGTCTGACCATAGTCACTTGTAGGTCACCTAACCTCAGGCTGCCACTTGACTCATTGCTATATGTTTAATTTATTAATTCTAAACTCTAGAGCAATCAAATATCATGTTAGATAATTTATTCCTCATTAATAAATTTGCAATATCTTCTAATTAATTAGCTTGAACTGCTACTCTAATTCATTAAATATCAAATATTCAATGAACAAAAGAAACTGCCTTTCTTATTAGTAATTAGTGTTTCTCTATTTTTGAATAAATATTAGATATTGAATATGCACGTAAATTGCTAATAACTTAAAGCAATAACAAACATTATTACATAAAATAAACATATTTATAATATATTTGCTCTGACCAATGTCATCTCAAACCCTTGATATATTTGTAATTTACAATCATTTCTCTGGAAACTCATTATTACTCTACTTGGTATCTATCAAAATATTATGTAAAGTCTCTTCTCTAAAACACTCTTCATAACAAAAAGTTGAAAACAACTACCTCAGAAAAAAATCACATCTCTATTCTGTTTCTTATTCAGCATCTCTCCAGTAGTGACAGGAAATATCTCTTCAGAGAAGTTAACAATTTGAAGTGTTCCACTCCAGTCACCACAGTTTATCAATTAGATACAGGTAAGATGCAAAGAAACACAGACTTTCCCTGTGACTCTGTAGAGGATGGATCACAGATATTGACACACACCTTCTGCCTGATTCCATAGGATGCCATTTCACAACCTTCTCTCATAGCTGCCAATACTAATGGCCATTCTCCCACCATTCTATCTGCACTTTTGTCTGGCTCTACAGAAATAGACTCCATGACATATGCACTAGAAACAGTGGTCACATACAATACATGAAAAAATCTTTTATTTCACCCATGGGATGTGCTCCCTCAATGGGAACTTTCTCCATTGGGGCAGAAGTCAACCCATTTGTGACTTAGTAATTAAGAGCTAGAGTGTCACATGAGGCACATAGAAAGGTTAAGTAACATGGCCAGGGTCACACAACTGATAGGTATCAGAAGTAAGATTTGAGCCCAATTCTTCCTGATTCTTAGTCTAGTACTCTATCTACTATGCCAAGTCACCTCTGTCTTATGAACCTATTACATCATTTTGCATTTAGTTATTAATGTATGTGCCATATGTCCCTGCTAGATGGTAAACACCATGAGGGCAGGATTCAGATTGAAATTAATCTATCTCCTCTGGCCCCTAACACAGAATTCCTGAGAGCAATAAGTACTTAATAAATTTTAAATTGAATTTCTTGGCTAAAGCCTCAGCAGCAACCCAGGTCTGTTGCCTGAGGATCAAAATAGCTAAACATGGATTATTGCATAATGGAAAGAAGCCTGGTCTTAGAGTCAAAGACTAAGTTCTGTCACCTATGTGACTGTGAGTAAGTAACAAAACATCTGGTTCTTCATTAATAAAATTAGGATCATATGTTTATACAACCTACCTTGCAAAGTTGCTGTGGGGAAATACCTTATTAAACATTAAAAAACTACATAAACATAAATCATTCACTTCAATTCAAAATTTACTGCTTCCTTTATGCTAGGAACTGCCCTAGGTAATGAAAATGTACAGATTAAAAGCAAAGCAAAAAGGAAACAGTCCTTGTCTTCAAGGAGCTTATATTTCACTAGGGAGATATAATGTCTACACAATTAAAAAAAATCCAAAGTTTGCAAAAAGTAATACAAAGTAATTCTGAAATAAAAATCGCTAATAACTGAGGAATAATGAAAATTTTCATGTAGGTGGTAGCTTCTGCAGGTTAGAGATTTTCTGAGATAAAGTTTAGGATAAAGTCAGCTCTAGATATGGGGGATAAGTTATGAAAAAGCACAGTAAAAGGGGACAGATAACAGGACATTTGACTGGGGAAGGGGAGGGGAGGGAAGTATGTGAATGGCAATAAGATGATACAAAACTAGAAGGGTAGGTGGGAGCCAGATTACAGAGCATTTTAAATGCAAAGCTGAAAAGTTTGGAGCTGATGAAGATTTTTGATTGAGATGTGGGTGGAGTTAACACGCGTAGATGTATGTTTTAAGAATATCAGTTTGGCAGCTAAATAAATGATGAATTGGAGGAGGAAGAGACTGTAGGTAGGAAATGAATGATTATCATTAGAAGGTTGACTTCCAGATACGGACTTCGTAACAATCTGGAAAAACCTACACGATATAATGCTGAGTGAGCAGAGCAGAGCCAGGAGAACATTGTACACAACCACAGATATATGGATTCTGTGAGGACCAACCCTGACATACTTCTCTCTTCTCAGCAACATAAGGTGCAAGGACAACTCCAGGGGACTCACGATGGAGAATGCTATCTTCATCCAGAGAAAGAACTGTGAAGTTTGAATGCAGATTGATGCGCACTTCATGCTCACCTTTTTTCTTCTCTTTTGTTTTTGTTTCTGGTTGGGTTTTTTTGTTTTTTGGTTTTTTTTTTTTGGTTCTGTCTCTTCTTTCTCGTGATTCACGCCATTGGTCATAATTCTTCTCCACAACTTGACTAGTGTATAAATTAATTCAATGCGAAATTATACATGGTAGTTATATGAGACTCCATGCCATCTTGGGGAGGGAGGGGGAGGGAGGGGAGAAAATCTGGATCTCAAAATTATGTAGAACTGTGTGTTGTAAACTAAAAATAAAAAAAAATTTTAAAAAAATAAAAAAATAAAAAATATATAAAATAAAAAAAGAAGGTTGACTTCCAGTATTCAACTTTTGACCATAGCAACTCATGAAGAAAAAGAATCTTAATAAATGAAGACATCTATTAAGGCATGGAGAGGCTGTGACCTCCATCAATGAAAAAAGTAAGACCAGATCTTTCAGCATTGAAGAATCACAGGCAATACAATCATTAAAATGCAAACTTAGGTTTAAATGGATCATTCAAAGGGAGTCACATGGATAGATGTTGTTTAAGACTTAACCACTGAACTGCCTTCTAATATATGTGTGTGTGTGTGTGTGTGTGTATATATATATATATTTATCTTTAACCCCAATAAGATTTAAGATCTCACTTTCACCTTTACTGGGAGTTAAGAAACATAACTATTAAGTAGAATATGAATCTGAAATTCATAATATATATAATATGTATAAGCAAAAATAATTATAAAAACCTAATTTACTGGAACATAAGTGCTTGATGATCCAATCATGGACCCATCTTCCATGGGGTTCCATTGGCTGAATAGAACTACTGATACATTTCCAGAATCACCACTGTTTTTTATGAGGTAGAAGTAGAAAACTTAGGAAACCATATGATCACTACTCAGCACTATACAAATCAGTGCCATACAAGGGAGAAGAGAAAACAATAAGAAATGTGAGTGTGGAGGAGGAGGATGTTTAGAGACCTTAACAAAGACATCACATAGCTCAGACCCACCTTAGAGTCAAAAGCAATTAAGATAACCTTAAAAGGATTTCTTTTAAGAACTCTGGAAACTATCTAGGAAAACATCATTTCCCGGCTTTTTTTTCTTATTGAGGCATCAGCTATGGTGAAATATTGGCAGAGCATTAATTCCTCTTGACCTTCCTTCCCTCTACCCCACTTTCTTTTACAGCCAGGTGATACAATGGATAGAGTACTAGATCTGGAGTCAGGAGGACCTGAATTCAAATTTGACCGCAGACCCTTACTAGTTATGTGACCCTGAGCAAGTTACTTAATCTCTATTTGCCACAGTTTCCTCATCTAAAACAGCAACTTCCTCCCAGAGTTGTTCAGAGGACAAAATGAGATAAAAATTGTAAAGCACAGTGCCTGGTCAATAGTAAGTACTATATAAAATGTCAGTTATTATTATTATTAATTATTCCCTCAACATGTGAGATCACAATGAGATTGGGCACACCTCAATTGAATTCTGGGGCCTCCAAGACTCTATAAAACTCAGTCAAAGATTGAAGGATCCAAGAATCTATAGAAAATCTTCATATTGATGGGAATTGTGTTTAAAAATAAACATTACCAGGCAGAGCCAAGATGGCAGCTGGAAAGCAGGGACTTGCATGAGCTCCCCCCACCCAGGTCCCTCCAAACACATATAAAAAATGGCTCTGAACAAATTCTAGAACTGCAGAAGCCACGAAATAGCAGAGGGTAGCAGGGCCCCAGCCCAGGACAGCCTGGATGGTCATGGGGTAAGGTCTATCGCACAGAACTGGGAGCGGAACAGAGCAGAGTCCAGCGTGAGCTGCACCCAGACCAACCACACCAGGAGCTGGGTGGAACAGGCCTTAGCACCCTGAATCAGTGAGCTGTGACAGTCACCAGACTTCTCAACCCACAAACACCAAAGACAACAGAGAAGGTTAGTAGGGAAAGCTGCTGGGACACAATGAAAGGAGTTCCAGTTCATCCACCAGCCCGGGGGCAGCAGAGGTGATGCAGCTCTGAGGCTGCTTCCAGAGCTACAGCTGCAGTTCCTTCCAGCTCCAGGCCCACCTGGGGGGAGGAATTAAGTGGCAGATTAGAGTGGGAGTGCAGAGCCAGCTTAGATCTGAGTCCAGTCCAGGTTGGCAGTTCTGGGGAGAGGAAGAGTGCTGGTGTGACAGAGCTGGCTGTATAGAAATAGCTCTGAAAACAATAGCACAGTCCCTTAAACTTGGGACAAAGTACTCTATACTCTACAAGCAGTCATACCCAGATGAAAAACTCAAGGGTCAAGTAAGTTATCTGGGAACATGGCCAGGCAGAGAAAATGGACTCAGATTCAGACTCAGACTTTGGAATCTTTCTTTGGTGACAAAGAAGACCAAAACATACAGCCTAAAGAAGTCAACAAAGTCAAAGGGCCTACATCAAAATCCTCCAATAAAAACATGAACTGGTCTCAGGCCATGGAAGAGCTCAAAAAGCATTTGGAAAAAGCAAGTAAGAGAAGTAGAGGAAAAATTGGGAAGAGAAATGAGAGTGATGTGAGAAAACCATGAAAAACAAGTCAATAACTGGCTAAAGGAGACACAAAAAAATACTGAAGAAAATAACACCTTAAAAAATAGACTAACTCAAATGGCAAAAGAGCTCCAAAAAGCCAATGAGGAGAAGAATGCCTTGAAAGGCAGAATTAGTCAAATGGAAAAGGAGGTGCAAAAGACCATTGAAGAAAATACTACCTTAAAATTAGATTGGAGCAAGTGGAAGCTAGTGACTTTATGAGAAATTAAGATATTATAAAACAGAACCAAGGAAAGATAAAGTGGAAGACAATGTGAAATATCTCATTGGAAAAACCACTGACCTGGAAAACAGATCCAGCAGAGATAATTTAAAAATTATTGGACTACCTGAAAGCCATGATCAAAAAAAGAGCCTAGATATCATCTTTCAAGAAATTATCAAGGAAATCTTCCCTGATATTCTAGAGCCAGAAGGTAAAATAGAAATTGAAAGAATCCACTGATTGCCTCTTGAAAAAGATCCTAAAAAGAAAACTCCTAGGAATATTGTCACCAAATTCCAGAGCTCCCATATCAAGGAGAAAATACTGCAAGCAGCCAGAAGGAAACAATTGGAGTATTGTAGAAATCCAATCAGGATAACACAAGATCTAGCAGCTTCTACATTAAGTGATCAAAGGGCTTGGAATATGATATTCCAGAGGTCAATGGAGCTAGGATTAAAACCAATAATCACTTACCCAGCAAAACTGAGTATCATGCTCCAAGGCAAAATATGGATTTTGAATAAAATAGAGGACTTTCAAGCTTTCTCAGTGGAAATACCAGAGCTGAATAGAAAATCTGACTTTCAAACACAAGAATCAAGAGAAGCATGAAAAGGTAAACAAGAGAGAGAAATCATAAGGGACTTACTAAAGTTGAACTGTTTTGTTTACATTCCTCCATGGAAAGATGATGTGTATAATTCATGAGACTTCAGTATTAGGGTAGTTGAAGGGAATATACATATATGTATGTGTATATATATATATGTATATGTATATATATATACATATACACATACACACACACAGAGGGCACAGGGCGAGTTGAATGTGAAGGGATGACATCTAAAAAAAAATCAAATTAAGGGGCGAGAGAGGAATATACTGAGAGACGGAGAAAGGGAGAGAGAGAATTGGGTAAATTATCTCGCATAAAAGTGTCAAGAAAAAGCAGTTCTGTAGGAAGGGAAGAGGGGAAGGGGGGCAGGTGAGGGGGAACGAGTGAATCTTGCTCTCATTGGATTTGACCTGAGGAGGGAATAACATACACACTCAGTTGGGTATCTTACCCCATAGGAAAGAGGGAGGAAGAAGATAAGAAAGGGGGGGATGATAGAAGGGAGGGCAGATAGTGGGAGGAGGTAATAAAAAACAAACACTTTTGAAAAGGGGCAGGATCAAGGCAGAAAATTCAGTAAAGGTGGATAGGATAGGAAGGAGCGAAATATAGTTAGTCTTTCACAATATGAGTATTGAGGAAGGGTTTTACATAATGATATGTATGTGGCCTATGTTGAATTGCTTGCCTTCTTAAGGAGGGTGCGTGGGGAGGGAAGAAGGGAGAGAATTTGGAACTCAAAGTTTTAAAAGCAGATGTTCAAAAAAAAGTTTTTGCATGCAACCAGGAAATAAGATACACAGGCAATGGGGCATAGAAAATTATCTTGCCCTACAAGAAAGTAAAGGAAAGGGGGATGGATGGGGAGTGGGGTGACAGAAGGAAGGGCTGACTGGGGAATGGGGCAACCAGAATATATGCCATCTTGGAGTGGGCAGAAGGGTAGAAATGGGAAGAAAATTTGTAATTCAAACTCTTGTGAAAATCAATGCTGAAAACTAAAAATATTAAATAAATCAAATAAAAAGAAAAAATAAGCATTACAAGGATAAAATTTAATCTTTTTAAAAAAATTATTCAGAATTTGGCAGTTTTTAATAAAAATTAACATTTCCACACAAACAAGAGAAAAAGATTGCCTTAAAAACCATGAACCTTCCATATATAATTTCTTGGGTTTTTTTTAGTATATATCAACTATATCATTTTAATACCAATACTGTCCTTCTGGTCTGTGCCACTTTCTCAAAGTTCTTCTGAACTCTTCTGTGTATTTCTGTGTTTCCCATGTTTTCCTTTCTTACATCACTTTCACTACTCCATTCTATCCCCTCCTCCAATAAAAGCCCTCCCTTGTAACAAATAATAAGTACAATCAGAAAAAAAGCAAATCTATATTGTATTGGTCATGTCTAAAAATTTATATGTCATTCTGTGTCTGTTTGACATGTTTTATCACCAGTTTTCTGGAATCATGATTTGTCACTTCATTGATCAGCATTCTTAAGTCTTTCACAATTATTGCCATTTACAGTATTATAGTCATTATACAAACTATTCTCCTGGTTCTGCTTACTTTATCTGGTAATAGTTCATACAAGTATTCCCAGATTTCTCTGAATCCATCCCTTTTGTCATTTCTTATAGTAGAATAATATCCCATTACATTGAAATAGCATAATTTTTTTCTGACATTTCCCAGTTTGGGACACCTCTGTTTCTAGTTCTTTGCTGCAACCAAAAGAGCTGCTACAAATATTTTTGTACTTATGGGTCCTCTCCCTCTGTGATTGATCTCTAAGGACATAAGGGTAGTAGTGATGTTGCTGGATCAAATGCTATATGCAGTTTAGTGACTTATGGAATATAATTTCAAATTGTTTTCTAGAATAACAGTATCACTTCACAAGCCCACTAACAGTACAGCCACGTGCCTTTCCTCCCATAGAAAATTGAGTCCTTTAGACTAATTGATATAAAAATGCCACAGTGGGTCAGATATATAGTCTGTCCAACCCAATTTTCTGATTCTGACAATGACACCAATATTTTGCGGTAGATCATGGTAATTGACATTATGGGGACAGAGAGCCAAATGACTAAGGAGACATCATAAGATCAATGACAAGGAAAAAAAAACATGATTGGATTTTTGCTCCTAGATTACCTCTGTTTCTGTTTATGTAGGCTATAATAGGGATGTGATAACTACCATTTTAAGGAAGCTGAGCAGATTGCACTTTCCAATTCAGAGAAAAGGCAGGAAGCCTCCCTTAAATAAATTGATTCTTATTCAGAATGGCTAGAGATTTAATTTTCAACACACTGAAAAGCTGTGGCAGACAGTTCACCATAACACTTAACCACAAGGCTGAACCAAAAAAGGTACCAAGAAAAACATCAAAAGACAAAGGCTCTGGTTTCAACAAAGTAAGGAGGGCAAAGAGAAGTTTTTCAGTAACCTGAAAGAAAGTGCTGCTTGTGTTCCAGTCTATGTGTGTGCGTGCATGTACACATACATGTATGCATATATACACATTTACATATACATATACACATATGTATATGTGTGTTTCTCCTCTGCCACTTATCAGGGAGTGAAAATTGTCATTCTAAAAGTGGAAATAGAGGATATCAACATAAAAGAAAAAGAATATGAAAATGTGAGGGGATTTCTAGCCTGTATCATGAGGATAGAAAGTAGAAAAATATAACACAACTAGGTCTATTTCCAAAAATGATTAGAGGAAAAAGGAAATGAACTTATATGTTCTAAAATGTTTATAACAGCTCTCTTTGTGGGGGCAAAGAACTGGAAATTGCAGGAATGCTCATTAATTGGGGAATGGCTGAACCAGTTGTAGTGTATGATTGTGATGGAATGTGATGTGTTATAAGAAATGATGAGTTCAATGGTCTTAGAAAAACATGGAAAGACTTGGATGAAATAATGAAGAGTGAAATGAGCAGAACCAAGAGGACATTGTATACAGTAACAGCAATATTGTTTTAAGAATGACCTCGAGTGAATAAGTTATTTTGACTATTATAAATATGCAAATTACTATAAAAGACATATGAAGAAAGTTGATATCTATATCCAGAGAAAGAACCAATAAAAAGTATATATAGAATAATTTTATATATAGATAGATAGATAGATATACACACACACACATACATATACACATATATATATGTGTGTGTGTGTGTGTGTGTGTGTGTGTGTGTGTGTATGTCAAATGGTAGCCATCTGTAAGGTAGAATGGGGGAAGGGTAGAAAAAAAGGAGGATAAAAAAATTTACGTAATAATTTTGTTGTATATTTGAAAGAAATAGCAAGTTGTACATAGTAGATTTGCAGTTTCATATACAATCCTCTCTTTTATTGTACTGTGCTATGGAAATGCATGTTTTATTCCATAAATATGTATTAATGCAATAAAAATAAGAGAAAATTTTTCTAAAAGAAAAATATAACACGATAATAAAGAAATGCTAAATGATTGGAACCAAGTCATAAGTATGAGGCTTTTCCTTAAAAGGGAAGAACTAAGACCATCTCAGGAGAAAGGAGATTTTTGTGCTTCAAAGAATGATTCTGTGAATAATAATAGTAAGAGTAATAATAATAGCTTTCATTTATGTAGCATTTTAAGGTCTGCAAATCACTCTACAGATATAATCTCACTTTATCCTCACACAATAATCCTCGTAGGAAAGTATTATTATTGTCACTATTTTAGAGAAGAAGACACTGTCTTGCCCGAGATCATACATACATCACTAAATAAAACTTAATCAGCCACAAGGCTAAACCATGAAAGATAACAGAAGACTAAGGTTCTGGCTGGTCTTGGGGAGGAGAGAGGAGACCAAAAAGTCAGGAGCTGGTCTGGGCTGGCGGTAAGCATGGGTAGAATGGGTACTTTCTTAACCAGAGGTTCTGGTTAGAACTCTCCAGTAGAAGGAAGAGTCCACAGGGATGGAGGTGTCTAGAGCAGAAGTAGAATTGTTGGGGTGTGTGTGTGTGTGTGTGTGTGTGTGTGTGTGTGTGTGTGTGTGTTACTTCTGATGATTAAAGGAAGGGACTTCAGAAGAGAAAGAGCATCTGGGAAGAAAAGAGCTAGATAAAATTATTTGAGAATGGGATATGGATTCCTGGGCCACAGTTTAAATGCTATGTAATAGAGGCTTGGAGCATGTCCAGATCTCCTAACATGGAGGCACCCTGCTTCTGGGAGGAGACATCCTCAGTTCTCCCAGCACGTGAGTGGGAGTAGCCTCCTTTGATGGCTATGTAGCCAGACAGGCTGTGTCTTTAAAAATGCCAGACTGGGACAATCTTGCTTTTTTTTTTCCTGTGCATTCTTTCCTCTTGTGTCCAGAGAGTGAAGATCAAACATAGCTCAATCATAGCCTGGGGGCTAAGAACTAAGTAGGAAAAAAGACTACCCACCCCCCTCCATTCTCTCTTTTTAGGCCTCATTACTCAGGGAATTTCAATTTCTCTTGTTTTATTTGTTCTCCTCACTTTCAGGTGCAGATGTAATCCACACAGGTCCCCGGAGTTTGAGGCATGGTGACCTTGGAGCCAGGATTTCAGGTGGGATGCACCAGTCCAGCTAGTCAGCCAGCTCACACAGGAGGCAGCCCCTGAGAATCTAAGGGAATTGAAACTTCAATCCAAGATAGGACTTTGGACTCGGAAATAAGTCTATACTGAGCTAAACTATGACCCCCAATCCTCTTCTCATTCATAAAGAATGAGGTGGTGTAAAGCAGAATTATGCATCCCGTGTGTTATGAACTACTCATATCCATTATTATACCTTTGAAATGAATATCTTTTGTAAAAGCTCTAATCTATTAGTTATTAAATGGAACTGGGATTTGGGACTCACTCCCATACACTTTAGGGAATAACATAGGTTGAGGTTGGAGCCAACGGGAAAGCCTAGATACCCCAATCCTACTTAAGGGTACTAGAGAATCCTAGTGAAGAGGTCAAATGTAATATACCTGGTCTTTAGGCAGCGGGAGTTCAGGGAAGTTAGTGCTCTGTATATATAAACTAATTCTTGACCAGGGATACAGTAGACCTAACAAGATTCAGTAAAAACAAATTTGTCTATAATTAGTTTTCTTTGTAATCCTCTATATTTTATTTTGTGCATTTAGAAAAATTATTCCAAAAAGCAGTCTAAAGATTTTGCCAGACTGCCAAAGGGATCCATGGCACAAGCAAGGTTAAGAACCCTGGATCTGACAGCTCCCTATTGCTTCTAGGATCAGATGGATGTCCCTCTGTTTAGTTTTTAAAGGACTTCACAACCTGGCTCCAACCTACCTTTGCAAGTTTATTATATACAACTACCCTTGTTGCACTCCCAGCAAAGCTGGCTGCCTTGCTGTTCCCTACATACAAAATCCCATCTCCCACTGCCATATCTTTGTACTCAGTGACACCTCCCACATGCCATTCCCTGATCCAATGCCCCCAAATTACTTTTGTATGTCATTGGTTTATAATACTTTATGTACATGTTGTCCCACCTGGTGGAATGTAAGCTTCTTGAGGGCAGGACTTTATCATTTTTGTTTGTGTATCTCCAGACTCTAGGTACAGCACTTGGTATAGAGTAGAAACCTAATAAATACTTGATTGACCAACTGATTGATTTGAAATTTGTATAAGCACGTCATCTCTGTCTTCATCTAAGGACACGTCAGGACTGGCACTCCACTGGTATAGCCTTCAAGAACAGTCACCTTGCACCGTGATGAGGCATTGGAATAGGATGTCAATAGAATTCTATCTTCATTATATTGAAAAGTCATTATTGTTAATTTGGCATATTCTGCTTAACATTTTTAATTAATTCTACAGAAACACAATGTTTAGAAAAGCTACATTATAGGGTCAGAGTTAGTCTCATAAGTGCAATGTTATAAGTGGCTAATTAGCTAAACTATGTAACAAGACAAGTTTATAACTTCATGATGGGGTTTGGATATAATAATTCATTCTTTTAAACCTAACATAAATACTGCATCTTCCAGGCAGCCTTCCCTGATTCCTTTTCCTCCCCAGAATTCCTCCAATTAAAAATGATCTTTCTTCTCTCGGTCCTCACAGACAGGCAAAGGCATAGAATGTCAAAGTTCCAAGGAACCTTGGCTGCTCTTCACATCCAATCCACTCCACACCAGCAGCAAGAATCAATTCTTACATCTCTAGTCAATCAATCAATAAACATTTAAGTGACTAATATGTGCCAGGCACTCTGCTAAGCACTGGAGATACAAAAGAAGGCAAAAGACAGTCCCTACCCTCAGGAAGCTCACAATCTAATGGGAGAAATGACACGTAAAGAAGAAGATTGAAAAATAGGAGGGGGTGTAGTACCCCATGCAAGGAGTAAAGCCAGGTGGGAAATGAAGAGAGGGCTAGCCTGGGTGCCCTCCTTAAATGGAGGATGTGGGAGCTCACTTCTCTTTACCCTCCACACTCTCTAATTAGAGGGAAGGAGTGCAGGGGAACTCGGGAGTCAATGAACTCATTCCCTCTAAGACAGCCAATTCTACTTTTCGACAATTCACATTGTCAGAACCATATTTTGTCTGTGCCTCATTTTTACAGTTATCACACATTTGCCATCAGCAATGCATGTGGCATTTGCCACTGTAAACCACCCCACAGAGTCAAACATTTTTTAAATATCTTTGTCTCTTCCCCGACATTAAGCACAATTTGATTCACACAAGCAGCACTTAAATAAACACTTATTGAAATGAATTGAATTTCAAGTCCTCTCAAAATGACTTAAATTGATTCTGATGCTGTTCTATTTTTGTAGATGGCCCAAGACAGAGTGGTGTATTTTTATCTTTAAATACTTTCATCAGCACAAAACTGGGTAATATCCCTGTACCTTGCTGTCATTAGCCAATGCTGTATTTTCCAAACCAGAACTGCTTTGACAAGGAAGAAGACTTCTGAAAGGGAGGAATTCAGGAATGTGACTTTTCTTTAGGATTCATGAAAAAATGCACTCATCACAGCAGTGAATGCATTGATTTTGCATAGGGAGAAATATGATTGTTTCATAAATGAAGAAAGAGAAGAGTGATTTTGTAAATCATGTGAATACAAAGAAGTTTCTGCGTATGACTGTTACGCCCCATGTAGTCAAAATGAGAAGAGCTGGAAACATTCACCTGACTGACATTAAGGAAAAGTGTCACAAATGGTGACATTCACCAAAGCATCACAGATGGTACATTGCACAATGCCAAGGTAACCAGCTGATTATGTCAAAATATACACAACAGCAGGAGTTTGGCATTTGGTAGGTCCCTCTGGTAGTTTATTTCCTACTTATCCTGTACATAACTTGCTTTGTGTATATTTGTTTTCATGTTGTCTCCTTAATTAGACTGTAAGCTCCTTCAGGGCAGGGACTATCTTTTGCGTCTTTTTGTATCCCCAGCATTTAGCACAGTGTCTGGCACATAGTAGGCACTTACTAAATGCATATTGATCGATTGATTGACTGACTAGACTAGAAGCAGCTAATCACTGGCATTTTTTATTCTTCCAAAAAGGTTTTTGATACCCTGTATAAAACACAACTGACTTCTAGATAATGGTGCAATAAGCCTTATATGAAATGCATACCCATGCTATATTTTGAATTCCAATTAAGTTCTCCTCTGATGACTCGACATGGCATGGAGGTGACCTTGGCTTCTCAAAGGCTGGGCCAGAGGATCATAAGACTGGATATAGCTCCTACAGAAGTGAAAGGTCTTAAGGATCCAATAACTGACACTGTGTCATCTAAGGGTCTGCCTATCTGTTTCTGGAAAAGTCCATCACCAAAAGGTTGACTAAGAGAGGAAATTTTGTTTTTTGATCAGAACAATGCAAGAAACATTTTACTAAGGCATGGAGTAGTTACTAACATGAGAATCATTTCCCAGTCAAATATTTGCATAGTTAAACCATTAACTTCTTAGAACAAAATCAATACTAAATTAAAAGAAAGAATAGAAAAAAGATATGGTACACAACCGAGAAATCAGAACTAATAAACAACTCATTATTTACACTAAAAATGTGAAGTGGGTAAAGGAATGATTATTGCCATGGAATATCATCATTTCCTATGGAAATTTAACCAGTAGAAAATAGCCCCCACAACAAGGGAGCCAAAAGTAACTAGGAGCCATTTCAGCCAGTATAAATGGCAGCCAGAGACAAGGCTGGTTGCCTATTTGCAAAATTTGGTGGAGCAGGATAGTGGAGCATCATTAGGTATATCACCTCCAAAAAGAGCAAGAAGTAGTATACAAAAAAATTCATTTTCAAAAGATTTAGAGTGGGACCCTATTATGTCAGATAATCCAAAGAGACTAAAGGATAAAATTAGTACTATAACAAAAAGGATTTACATTTCTATAACAAATTCTGTTTTTCTGGCAGTGGGAAAGGAACCACCACATAACAATTCTAATATTGTTCAACTCCCTATATAATTCAATTCAATAAATAATTTTAAGTGCCTACTATGAGCCAGGAACTGTGCTACATGCTAGGAATTTAAATAAGAAAGATAATCTCTGTCCTCAAAGAGTTTATAATCTAATGGGGGAAGGCAACACCCAAGAAGAAGCTGAAAAAGGGGAAGGAAGAGGAAGGGATGTATGATGAAATAGAAATATCACTAAAGAAAATAAGAGGTGGGTGGAGTATCTAACTTTAACCAAGTATATGTAGAAAAGGATGGTCCTGAAGAAGGTAACACCAATTTAAGGGTTTTCAGGGACTGACTGATATCTGAAATAGAGGAAGCTAATACATTATTACTGGCAGCTACGTGGCACACTAGATAAAAGGCTGAGACTAGAATTAGGAATCTTTCCAAATTAAAATCTGGCTTCCTGGAGAAGTTACTTAACCCTGTTTGCCTCAGTTTTCTTATCTGTAAAATGAGCCAGAGAAGGAAATGGCAAACCCCTCCACTATCTTTGCCAAGAAAACACCAAATGGGTCATGAAGAGTTAGACATGACTGAAACAAATGAAGAACAACTACATAATTAAGAGAAAAATAATGGATATTGTTGCTACTAAAAATATTGCAATTAAGATTATAATAACAACTACTAAGCCCCCAAGGAATTCAAAGACAGAAAGAAGCAAATTTTTTAAAAAATTGCCTACAGCACTTTTTTTGTCATAGCAAAAAACTGGAAATAAAGCAAATGGAGAATGACATCATAGATCAATTGAAGTATGGGCCACAATTAGTTCTAGTAGAGATAATCCCATATATCACAAATCATTTAAAATACTTTTGATGTACAGTTTTGTCTCTCAGCATCCAAATTATGCACCTAACTGCCAATCCAAAAAGATTCCAGGGAACTTACCCTGAAAAAAAAACCACTTAAATTTAACAATGGATCAGACTTTTGTAACGAAACATCTGAATAATCAGTCAACAGGGATTTGTTGATATCCTCCTGAAAGAATGAGACACAAGAAAATGGTGAGAGCTTTGGAAAAGCAGGAAGGGGAAAATGGGCATAAATAGAGGTAGGAGGTCACCACAGACAATCCCCCTCTATTTCCCAGTTTTGCGTAGAGTCCTCTCTGTGCCAGGTGCTATACATTGCCAAACATTTATATAAATTATTGATGAGTCAGGGAAAGCAGAGTAACATCCCTGACTACTTCTAGTTTCCTCTGCACTAGTCAACACATTTACCAATGATATTATAATGCAAAAGTCTGTCACATTTGGAAACACAACCCATTTTTCCCATTTGTTGTTCAACTTCTATTGTGTTGCTACGTAAGATGAAGTTTCCTAATAATTCAGCTGCAGTGTTCTTCTGCCAAAGCCCAAGTCTCAGTCAGTCAACAAGAAAATATTAAATATTTCCTGTGTGCCAGACACTGTGCTAAGCAGTATAGATACAAAGAAAGGCAAAGACATGATCCCTACCCTCAAAGAGCTCACACTCTAATGGAGGAGACTGTGCAAAAAGAAAAAGAAATTTGTATATAATATACATGTGTGTATATATATTGTGATATATATATATACATATATATATATATATATATATATATATATATATACATAATGTGCATTTTGGATACGGATGTGTGGATGTGTGTATAGAGTAAATAGAAGGTAGTCTTAGAGGAATGGCCTTAGGGGAGAGAGAGAAAATGGAAGGATGAGGAAAAGCCTCCTGCAGAAGGTGTGGTGTGATTTGAACTGAGTCTTAAAAGAAGACAGAGAAGCCAAGAGGTAGAGGTGAGGAGGGAAAGCGTTCTTCCAAGAATGGGAGACAGCCAGTGAAAAGGCAAAGAGTCTGGAAATGGAGGGTTGTGGGTTAGGAACAAGAAGATCTGTGTCAAAAAATTTAAAGTGTGTGGACAATGAATAAAGGGTAGGAAGATCCGAAAGGTGAGGCCAAGTAGTAAAGGGCTTTAAAATGCAAACAGGATTTTCTATTTGATCCTGGAAGGAATCCACTGGAGTTTATTGTGCAGTGGGTTAACATGGTCACATCTGTGCTTTAGGAAGATGACACTTTGGCAGCTGATTGGAGGATGGATTGGAAAGGGGAAGGACTTGAGACTGAAAGACCAATTAGAAGGCAACTGTAATAGTTCAGGTATATGATGATGGGGTGTATTAGGAGGGCAGAGTTTATAATCTCAAAGAGGATCATAAACATGTCTGAAAGGTTCGGAACCGCCGGATATAAGAAACTCTCAAAGTAGAAGGCAGAAGAATCAAAACATTTATTTAGGCTCCACAGTAACCAACCCATGAACCAGCAACCCCATTTTGATATATTGATCAAAAGCTTCCAGGCCCAATAAGTACGCCTTGCAAGAGTAACCAGGAGGCTACAGAGAAGCATGATTGCGTAAAGCAAAATCATGCTTCCCCCTTGATGGTAATAAGATTACCCACTGGCCTGAAGTCTTTGTTCAGCTTCCTCCCGTAGGTCAGCTCTGCTACTGGCAGCTCCTGCTTCAGCTGTGGCTGTGGCTGTAACTGTAACTGTAACTGTCGCTGTAACTGTCGCTGTAATGGCCTGAAGTCTTTGTTCAGCTTCCTCCCGTAGGTCAGCTCCGCTACTGGCAGCTCCTGCTTCAGCTGTGGCTGTGACTGTAACTGTAACTGTAACTGTCGCTGTAACTGTCGCTGTAACTGTCACTGTAACTGTCGCTGTAACTGTCTCTGGCTCCAACCGGAAAAGGAAAAGAGGATCTTCAAGCTGTCCTCTCCCCTCTCACAGAGTTTCTGACATCATCAAGCACCGCCTGAACGACCAGGGCCGATTGGTTCTTGACTTGGCCCCTCCCCCTAGCGTAGCCGTTAACACCTCCCCTCAGCCAGCCCCATGACTCATCACACAGGAAGTTGTCTGCTTTCTGGAATGCTCTTTGGGCTTCCTGCCCCGGAAGAGCAAGCCACAGTGTCCAGAGGCTCAATGAGGTAAGCTGAGTCATTCAAAGAAAACAAAGGCCATTCTGGCTACATGGGGGCCTGCACCAGCTTGGTGGTTATGTGAGTAGAGTGAAAGAGACATATCTGAGAAATGTTGTTAAAAAAGCAACTATAAGATTTCACTACAGATTAGCAATATAAAGTGAGTACCAGTCAGAAGTTGGTAATCTTTTGTCATGGAGGTTGATTTTTGACTTGGAGTCAGGAAGATTTGAGATTGAATTCTGCCTCAGACACTTAATTACATACTAGCTATGTGGATCTTAGGCAAGTCACTTAACCTATGCTTGCCTCGGTTTCCTATTCTGTAAAATGGGGATAATAATAGCAATACCCTCCCATGGTAGTTGTGAGGATCAAATGCAATAATGTTTGCAAAGCATTTTGCAAACCTTAAAGTCCTATGTAAATGCTAGCTGTTACAGTGGCGCTGGTCAGACCACCAAAAATATTCTCGGTCTCATAGGATCGTAGATTTAAAGACTTCAGGTGTGAGGCTGGCAATGAACTTTGTGTCTGTACTCCAAGGAGCAACCTGCCTAGATACAGAGAGGTTCAGCACAGAGGGCTAACCTTCTGGTATGACCATCAAAGTAAAACTACATGGTTATGTGAGCCTCTATTTTTCATCCTTTTATGTTATATGCCAGTCCCCACTCACAGAGTCACCTAATTAGGAGGCCGTTTCTAAGCCAAAAATATGTAAGTAAGAGGCCAGAGCAAAAGAAACCTTTGAAATTATACTCTGTTTCATCAGGCTCTACAATAATTGTTTTTTAAAAGTCATATAGACTTTCTTTGACTCATTCTAAAGCTTCTTTAGTATCGATGCACCTGCAGCTCTAATTTGCAAATTTTCAAACACGTCTTTGAAGCTATTCTTACCAATTACATGGTGTTAATATTAATTAAATAGTGTTTGCAACTTGAAATGTGGTGTTATCAATGGAACTCAGCTGTATAAATATAAAAGTGAAACTTCCAATTGAATTTAAATGTTTCTTTTTGTGATAGTGTTTTAGAACATTAATGCTTTTTAAAAGTGATTTTGCCAGCTTGAATCCATTCTTCTGAAGCAATGAACATCTGAGGGAAAAGGGCTGCATTTTATGTATTCTTCTCTTTCTGTCATTGAAAATATTTTGTTTTCATCTTAGAGTGCATCCATTTTGGTGAATAGAAACTCAGGTCTCATTTACAAACCAAGGGAAAAAAAGAGCTTTCCATCAAAGGTATATGGAGATAAAGGCAGGCAATGTTAGAAAAATATAATCAGTGGGTGCTTTTCAGCTGAAGAGAAATGGTGTTTCTCTTACCCCACTGGTTCTAGAAAGGCAAAAAAAATCACACTCTGAAATCATTAAATATATTGACATATGTCAGGCATTTTGCATGCAAAAATGAGTTAATTTCATGAATTTTTTCATTAGCATTTCAAAAGGTTTATAACCAACACATTATCTTATGAATAGCAGGCACACGATTAATTAATTAATTTCAAGGAGTGCCCATCAGCAGATAATCAGTAGCTTACTGAAACTGAAAAGAAATAAATGCTTTATGTTTATGACTATGCATCGGAGAAAACTTGACAGGGGTGGTTCCTTTCTGTCTTCAAAAACCTGAAATGTCTTTTCTGACAATTTTCAGGCCTGTCATCTCTCATAACTCATTCATGAAGTTGATTACTGCATAGAGGAGCTACAGAGACATACTTTAAAAATCCCTATAAAAAAGACAGAGTACTTTTACGTCTGATGTTTATCAGCATTAGCCCACTTCTCCCTCACCATGAGAGACAGTGGTACTATTTATTACCCTTCCTTCCTTTTGAGAAATGGTGGAGCTCATATACTGTTCAAAGACCAAGAACCCAAAAGAGTTAATGTTAGAACCTCAGCCAGAGGCCCTACAGCTTCCAGCCATGTGTCAACAGTATTTGACAATATCTTCATGAATGAAACCAATGGAAAGAAAAAAAAAAGAAGTGAAATACATATACAAACACAAAAAAAAACAGAACAACGGTCCCCAAAGCTTAGCACATCATAAACTGGGTGACAGATTGGGGTCTTAACAACCAAAACCCAACCAAGCTATTTCTTTCCTTAATTCCTAACAGAAACCAAAGGGAACATGGGAGTAAAATCAGGCAGCAAAAATTATCTTGGTTTCATAGGATCATAGATTTTGAGCTGGAAGGAACCTTAAAGGACACTGAGTCTGATGCCTCTTATTCTACAGATGAAGAAACTGAGACTGAGAGAGGTAATGTGCCTTGTCCGGGGTCTGAGGAAAGATTTAAACTTGGGTATTCCTGACTCCAAGACCAGTCCTCTACCCACTGTGCCACCTAGTGGGACATTTTCCAGGCACTTTGAAGAAAAATTTTCTCAAATTACCTAAGACTGTAGGGATACATGGCTGTTGGTACACAATAAATCCAGTATAATCCCATGGTGAAGAGTTCGCTTGTATCAAAATCAGCTACCAAAAGGTGGAAGAATCTCTTGCCCTGAAGAATCTTAACTTGAAAAGATAATGAACATAGACCAAATCCATATGAACCCATGTTTTATTCCTTCTCCTTATGAATCTCTTCCTGTAACAGAGATTACCCTTTCTCACACTGAGAATGGAGACAGTTCCTTTCAGACGGCACACAATGTAAACACTCTCATTATTAGGGTAAACCTAGACCTTTACCCAAATTACTGACTCTTTAACGACTTTTCTAAATCAAAAAGATACAATTCTTGCCTTAGTCTTCATACTTTACTTCCTAGAGCAGATAAAAGAACTTATTCAAACCCATTCTGAAAAGTAGCTTGGCTGGTGGAAGAGTGTTAGACATGGAGGCAAGGGGATCTGAGTTCAAATCCCACCTCACATACTCAGTGATTTTGTATGACCATGGGCAAATTACTTAATCTATCCAAACCACAGTTTCTTCATCTATAAAACAGAAGTAATGATATTGTGCCACCTACCCCTTGAGGGATGAAAACATTTTGCCAACCTTATAGTAGGATATAAATTGGAACTATTGCAAATGTTGCTTTGCCTTGACCACAACCCAGAGATCTGATAGTTAGCTTGGGCAACCTTAATAAAAGAACAGAGTCCCAAATTAACAATATCGTACTGTCAAGACCTGTTTGATGGTGAGTCCTCACCAGAGCCTGCCTCATGGTTGCCTTCTGGTGAACCCAGTAATTCCTGCTATCTAACTATGCCTGATGCTGCTATGTCCCTAAATGAGGTGACAGTATATTTAAGAGCACTGAACTTAGAATCAAGAAACCTTAATTTGAGTCTAAAATTGGACACTTACTATAGCTGTAACCTTGAGCAAGTTCATGGAGAACAATAACAGGACTATTTAGCATAGCAGTTTTACACAAGAAAAATGTTTTATGATCTTAAAGGTCTATCTAAATTTGAGTTATTCTTCTCATTGACTTCATAGGATTATAAGATCAGAGATTTAGAGCTGGAAGGGACCACTAAGGTAATCTAGACAAATCTTCACATTATAAGTGAAGAAACTGAGGCCCAGAGATGGTGACTTGTAGAATGTCACTCAGTCAATCATTGGCAAAGTTGGAATTTGAGCTCAGATCTCTGACTCCCAATCACATGGTCTTTACGTACATTGTTCCACAGCACTGCACTGCCCCGTAAAGGAATCGTATACACTGCTGATATCTTGAGGTTGTATTTTTAAAATTACTACATTAAGAGAATCTAGGATTTTATCTTGTTATTTTTCTTTTTCCCCTTCTTCTTTAGAAAGGTCTGGCTTAAAGAACGTAATCATTGAGAATGCCAAAGGTCATGATGCGAAAGGTCATGATGCCAAAGGTTAGCCCCTATTCACCAAATCCCAAACTTTGCTTTCCAGATATAAAGTGGATATTTTCATCCACCAAACCATAGGTGTTTCTATGGAGCAAAATTTCTAATCCAACTGAGGAAGCAATTTCTCATTAAATGGATTTTCTTTTCAATGTTATTTCATTATGGTCTGTCTGAACGCATCAGGGACAAATTGTAGGAAGTCTCAATTTACACCCAAATTTCTAGGCAATCAGCATTGATAAGCAAAGAAGTTCAAGACAGAGGATCAGATAGTTCATGGAGTTTAGGCAAAGAAAAAATTAATTGTCAAGGTCTCCTCTAACACTGAATCTGTGTAGACCTTTCTCAAAATCAATATGCGAAGGATTTTACAGATGCACTGACATAGTGACATAAATTGTTGTAGTAAGAGAATCAATTATTACAGAAATATAGCACTTTTATTAGAGTCAGTAGATAATTTCAAAATGGGTTAAGTTGCTACCCTTTGCCATGTCTGTTATTATCATTGTCATATAAAGGTTTAATTTGCAGCTATTTTTGTTTTAGATAAAATCTTTGTTATTAAAATGAGGGCTGCTTATGAGATCTAATGTATTTCATGGCATAATGCAGTGTGGTACGAATTTGGCCTTTTCAACATTCTACATTTCAACTGACGATGCATCCATCCCCTTTACCCCAGATCAGTGAGGGAGAATTGAAATAGAATGGACAGCCAATCATGCCACAGAATACTGAAAGGATCAACATGGAAGGAAAGTGGTGATTTAATCAAACCCTCATGTGGGGCACGAAAACGATTTTCTCTCACTCTTATGACAAACATAGTAGTAGTAATAATTAAAACCACAAACTGAATACTTTAATGTGACAGGTATTACCTGAGTGAGGAAATGCTGCCCAAAAATAAAAGCCAAGTAATTCCCATGGTACTTAAAAAACCACAACCTAACCAAACATCCTGGCCACTGTCTCTCAACAGATTCTACAACAACTGGAAAATTATATTCTTTACAGAAAAACATTACGACTCTGTTTTGCAAATATCTATTTTGGTATAGTGGAAAGGTCATGGGATTTGGATTCAGAAGAACTGAACTTGACACCTTATTCCAGTATCTATAATCTGCATGACCTTAGATAAGTCTCTTTTCTTTTTTCAGTTTTCGCTCCATGATCTCTACAAAAGGGACAATAATAATTGTGCTACCTACCCAGGATTTTTTTAAAAGCTCAAATGAGAATGTATGTAAAGTGTGTTCTGAAACATAAAATAGTATCAAAATGTCATCATTTATACACACACATGCACACATATTTTAGATGAAGAATACATAGACCAGGGCTGTGCAACCTTGGGTTATCTTAGGGCTGCATTAAAATAAAATAATTATTCTAGGGCCGCACCCAGAATAAAAAATACAGTACACTAATAGAAAGTGGGGGGAACGTGCGTCATCATTGCCACAGGTGAAGGGGCAACGGGTGAAAGCAAATACAAAGCAACAAAGCGATGACACAACAAAGCATACTGACTAGTCTGCATCGTACAGACAGAATGCATCACACAGATCGATTGAAAATTCCATGCGATGTGTTCTGTCCATAATACTGCTTTTAAACACCAAAGAATGGGGCAGGTAGGTGGCACAGTGAGTAGAGCATAGGCCCTGGAGTCAGGAGGACCTGAGTTCAAATCCAAACTCAGACACTTGACACACTAGCTGTGTGACCTTGGGCAATTCACTTAACCCCAATTGCCCTGTCTTCCGCCCTCCAAAAAAAAAAACACCGAAGAAAATTAACATCAATGAGATTATTTGTTAGCCATGGAATTAAAAAACCTAATATGCATTCCATCCAAATTATTATTTTGTTTTCGCTCATGAAAATTAAAACCCATGGGCGGGTCGCATAAAATCACACTGCGGGCCACATGCAGCCCTTGGACAGCCCTGACATAGACTATAAAACACCATTGGATGGACATCTCATAGAAATGCTCCAGAAATACATAAATTGTGGACAGACACTGTAGACAGACGATGAATTGTGGCAGCTAGATGATGCAGCAGATAGAGGAATGGACTTGGAGTCAAGAAGGTATGAGTCCAAATCCTGCCTCCGAAACTTGGTAGCTTTGTACCTCTCAATCCCTCTTAGCTTAAATTTCCTCACCTGTAAAATGAAGATAATAACGACTTCCCCAAAAAGTTGTATAAAGGGCTTTGCAAAACTTAAAGTGCTCTATGAATGCTAGTTACTGTTTATTGTGATTGTTGTTATTGTTATATCAGTTCAGAATTGAAGGGACGAGGATACACAGCATGGAGGAAATTGTAAGACGCTTTCCATGACCTCAAGTTTCTCTGACCAACAGCCCATTTTTTGAATATTAATATTCTTTCAGTGATACTACTTAGTTAAGGAACAATCTCTAGTGAATTGAAGTTGTGAATTACCCCAAAGACAGCAGACCGTTGCATGATGGACATAAGTAGATGGAAGCATATTATCAACAGAGAATTATACAAGAGAAGAAGGGGGAAAAGATATTATCGAAAAATAAATGATCCAAAAGGAGGTAGACTAGTCGTGTAGTGAGAGTGAGTTAACCAATGGTTAACTTGAAATCTCCAGTGCCATGCAATGAAAAGAGTAATAGAGGAAGGTCCTCACGGACAAGAATTGCGCAGATGAAGATGCATAGATGGGTTGTAATCTGTCAAAATGGGCTTTGTCCTGGGCCCCCTTCTCTCCTCTCTCTATACTCTTTCACTTGATGATTTCATCGGTTCCTATGGATTCAATTACCATCCCTATGCTAATGATTCTCAAATTGATTTTCTCTAAACCCAACTTCTCTGCTGACCTCTAGTCTTCCATCTCCAACTACTGATTGAACCTCTCAAACTAGATGTCCTGTGAGTGTCTTATACTCACATGTCCAAAATTGAACTCATTATCTTTTCCCCAAAATTCTCCTCCCTTCCAAATTTCTCCATTACTGTCAAAAGCACCACCATCTTCTGTCACCAAAGCTCCTAACCTAGGAGTCATCCTTGGTTCTTCACTTGTATCTCTAATCAGCTGCAATGGCCTGTCAATTTTCATAACATCTCTTACATACTACCTCTTTTTTTCCTATGACACTTCCACTCATTATCTCACATCCAGACTGTTGCAATAGCCTAATGGTTGGTCTTCTAGCCACAAGTCTCTCCCCACTCCAACCCATCTTCCACTCAGCTGTCAAAGTGATCTTCCTAAAGCTTGGATCTGACCATGTCAACCCCCTACTCAATAAATTCCAATGGTTCCCTATCACCACCAAGATCAAATATAAAATCATCTGTTTGGTGTTCTAAGACTTTTGTAATCTGCTCACCCCACCTCCTACCTTTCCAGCCTTTTTATACCTTGCTCCATGTTCCCGTATACTCTGTGACCCAGTGACACTGGCATCCTTGCTGTTCCTCACACAAAACACTCCATCTCCCGATTCTGGACATTTTCACTGGCTATCCCACATGCCTCAAATGCTGTCCCTCCTCATCTCTGTCTCCTGGCTTCTTGCATGTGCAAGCCAAAGTCCCACCTTCTAATGATCCTCTTTCATTCTAATACCTCCCCTCTGTTGATTTTTTTTCCTTTTTATCCTGCATATAACTTGTTGGTACATAGTTATTTGTATGTCATCTCCCCCATCAGACTGCGAGCTCCATAAGAGCACAGAGTGTCTTTGGCCTTTCTTTGTATCCTCAGTGCTTAGCACAGTACCTGGCACATAGTAGGCACTTAATAAATGTTTGTTGACTGACGGACTGACCAATCTGAACCTCAAGGGCAGTACTCCCATCAAGGAGATCACAGATCCAGAGAAGGATTTGAGTATACGCCGCAACATTGCAGCATGTGAAGGAATCAAAAAGAACCAACTCTCATCTCAGAATTGTCTTTTTAAAAGTTACTTCGTTAGTTTTCTTTTCCTGGGTTATCTGTCACATTGGTAAGAACTGACACTAGATAATAAGGAATTCACCAATTCTGCTTGCAGAAACCAGAGTTGTCATGGGAGTGGATGTTTTTCTAAGACAGATTTGGATCTTTATCGCAGCATCTGGGAGAATTGTTTACTCTGTGAAGAGCAACAAAACATTATGAGGCCACAGAGTAATGTAGAGGCACATGTTAGGTATGCATGTGCTGTAACATACTACCAATAAAGAATGGTGAAGAGGAACTGACTAAAATAATATATCATCAGAGAATATTAATGGCTAGAATTTATAGTACACTGTAAGATTTGCAAAGCACTGCATAGATATCATTATATTTTATCTTCACAACAACCCTTGGAATTAGATGTTGTTATTGTTATCCCCATTTTATAGGTGAGGAAAGAAAGATAGAGGATAAGTTAATTCCTTGCCCAGTGTTACACAACTATTAAGTGTCTGGGGCTAGATTTGAACTCAAGTCTTTTGGAATCCAGGTCCCATATTCTATTCATTACAACACCTAGCTACCATAGAGATGTTAGACTGGAAAAGGACGTATTGATTACTAATCATGGAGGATGGATAAGCAAAAGACAGTTTGTATATTCCTGTTATACCCATGAAATATTAAATGATTTAGAGAAATGTTCCTAGAACATTGGGTGGACTCCTGTTGGAGATTTAGGGTAGGATATGGACAAGAGTTCTAAGGATGACAAGGTAAGGGAAGGTTGTAATCTGCCCCCCTGGACACGGTACCCACACTGATGAGATCATAGACATATCAAAGTAAGTTCACTCTAACAATAGTGTAATACGGAATTGATACTCTCAGAGGGCAGCAAGCATAACTGGAGATACACTCACTGCCAAGTTGATCAGTTGGTCAACCCAATCTAGATGGTTAAATCAGTCGGGCCTCTAGTCAAAGTCTAATTTCCTGCATTTTGAAACACCTATATAACACCAAAAATAAAGAATCTGGTATAAAATGTAGCCTGTGAAACATGTGTGTGCATGTAATGTATATATGTATACATATAAATGTACATGAATATACATATATTAATTATATTACCAGACCTGTAATTTCATCAGTATAGAGAATTCCTGGGGATGAGCTCCATCTTTCAATTCAAATGACACCTGCTCTGACCTATAGTAAACAAGCACCTGGGATATAGGTGAATTGACTTGCTCATTGTCACATAAGCCAGTATGTGTTAGAAGCAGGGTTTGAACCCAGGTTTTCCTGACTCTGATGTTAGCTCTCTAACCATAGTGTGTCTCATTAATGGTGCTGATACCTGCTTATACCATAACACTTATTTCACTAAAACAGCAAGCCCTGATGGTTTCCCAAAAGAGATCCTATCTCTTCTAAGTGAGCAACTTGCTCCCTCTCTATCAATAGGATGAGGCCCATTATTTTAACTAAGTACCCCTGCATTTGAAACCAAGCAATCCATAGGGACATGGTACTTTCTTCTGGAATCAAAATTTACAAGGAAAGAATTGGTAAACTGAGTAGAATTAGTAAAGGAAACATTTAGGAGAAGGAAAATTTCACGTCTTCTCTTTCTTCAAACAATCTAAAGGGCTTTTCTTACTTGGAATCTGAAATCTCTCACTAATGAAAAGTAACCTGTTTTTATTTTTTTGCCATGAAATTTTGCTATTCTCCCAGGAAACAAATATATATTATTCATAATATATTAGTAATAATAAAATACATCACATAATAACTTGCTTTTTCATACACAAAATGAAGGGACTCTCAGCAATATGAAAACCTTGAGGAGCTTTTTTTGTATTTTTTTAAATCATGGGAGAGAATAAGCACTTATTTTCTGCATCCCTATTAGGTGCCAGGTCCTGTGCACTTTGCCAATATTGTCTCATTTGGTCCTCACAACAATCCTACACAGTAGATGCTACAATTATCCCCATTTTGCCATTGAGGAAACTGAGACAAACAGAAGTTACATGACTTGCCCAAGGACACACAGCAACAAGTGTTTGAGTTTAAAATTGCACTCAAGTCTTCCTGATTCCAGGCCCAGCACTCTATCCACTATGCTACTAGCTCCCTCTGATGGGGCATAGATTTACGCTGAAACTTCCATTTTGCCCCATCTTTTCCTTCTTACGACCAAGGCCATGTATTTATGAGACTGTCATTGGGAAATGAGTATAACCAATAACCACCATGCAAGAGAGTAAAAGTAACTAAGCCCCTTTGGGATGAGAAGCCAAGCCCTAACCCTCAGCCCAGTGCTCCTTTCTGCTGATTACACATTGCATTCCATCCTAGAGCAAGTATACAAACACATGGCAAGAATGTCTAGATGATAGAACCATTTGATAATGATATCAGTGAAACATAGCCTTGGGTACTATGAGAGACTATTTTTTTTTTAATTTAATGACTTGCAAATGTAAACCTCCTTCTACTACAATCAAGTACTATGTCATTTATTCAAATTCACTGTGGCTCCGGGGCATAGGAGAACTTCCTCATCAAACAAGACAACTTCTTAAAATGTTTGCCTGAGCCAGGAGCTCTTTCCCAAATTAGCACCAAAGTGTCACCTTGACAGACCTAGGGACATACAACAGAATCATTCATAATGTTCTCAGCCTCCCTCAAGACCAGATAGTCTAGGTCGTACATCTGCAAGAGCTCTAATTATTCCACATGGCCCAGGCAGCACTTGGTGATGCTCAGTCTTGAGCAACCTGTCGACAGGAAATACAAAAACCTCATCAATGCCCACTTACCAATTTCCCTGGAGATCTGAGTAAATGCTTCCACACCGCTTTCACCATAGTTCCCCTCAGAAGCCAGTGTTGACACATAATTCCATCCAAGAGCTGTCACAATATCGACCATGGCTTGAGCTTGATAGGAGTCAGGTGGAACCACTCGGGAGAAAAAGTCATACCGGGTGTTATCACTGAGCTCTGGAGCTGTCGATGCATAGCTGATTTGAGGTATCTGTAAAGGAAATGACAGACCATTTTAACCCAAGTCAACTGTTGAATTGGCACACATTTATTCAGCATTCATTTCAAGTCAGTACAATCATATTTGCTATTATCTATGGTGCCAAGCACTGTCCTAGGCACTGAGGATACAAAATATGCATAGTCTCTGCCCTCTGGAAGATTACAATTTAATAAAGAGATGTACATTAAAAAGTGTGAGTCAAAAGGAACATAGAATAGGGACAGAGGAGAAAACCACAAAAACAACGCAATGAGAAAATCTGAAAAGGCTGAAAGAACATTAGCTCTGGAGACAGAGGACCTAAGTTCAGATCTCATCTCTTGTGATATCTATATTACCCTGGGAAAGTTACAACCTCCCTGGAGGAATAGAAATTGTTTTCTTTGCATCCCAACCACCTAGCACAGTACCTTGCTTGTAGTTGCTTGACAACAACAGCTAGCATATACATAGCTCTTTAACATTTGTTCTGTAGATAACTCAAACTCCATATACCAAGGTTTGTGACCTTGGTGTCATCACCGACCTCTCATTTTTCACTCAGCCTCCCCCACAATCTAATCTGTTGGCAAATCTTGTCCCTTCTATCTTCACAACATCTCTCATCTATGTCCCTTTCTGTCCACTCACACCCTAGTGACACCCTAGTGAGCCTGGGCTATTCTAATAGGCAGCTACTTGGTATCCCTGCCTCAAGTCTCTCCCTACTCCAATGCATTCATCACTGAGTTGCCAAAGTGATCTTCCTAAATCACTGATCTGACCACATCACTATCTACTCAATCAATTCCAACAGCTACCCATTTCTTCCAGAATCAAAGCCCTCTATAACCTAGCCCCTTCCTACCTTTCCTTCAATATACTCTATGATCCAGAGACACTGGCCTTCTTGTTGCTCCTCAGACTTGATATTCCATCTGCTTTTCCACTGTTTATCCCCAATGCATGGAATCTTCTCCCTCCTCGTCTCTGCCTCCTAACCAACTTTAAGACTCAGCTCACATCTGCTGGTCCCCCTTCTTCCCTTATTCCCCTTGCTACTAATGCCTTTCTTTTGATATTAACTTCCATTTATAGAGAAAGGAAGGGAGAGAAAGAGGGGGAGGGGAAGAGAGAGAAGGAGAGAGTGAGAGAGAGAGAATACACACACATAATATATAAATACACACACATATATATATGTATGTGTATAGATGTATATAAACACACACATACATAAGATTTCTATATGCAGTTGTTAGCATCTTGTCTCACCCACTGAAGAGCTCCTTCAGGTTAAAGATCATGTTTTTGTCTTTCTTTGTGTCTCCAGTACTCAGTACAGTGCCTGACCCAGAGTAAGCACTTAATAAAAGCCTGATGACAGGTAAAGCCCATCACTTATTCTCTAACATAATGCAACAAATGTCAACATTACCAACTTTAAAAACATAGTACAAATCTTTGTTTGGGGTATGGGAGCAGGGAAAGTTCCACTTTCATAAGATACCCAGACGGATCATCAAAACCAATCTTACTGGACAGTTTTCCCAAACAAAATTTTCTGGACACTTTGGCCTCCTTACCATTTCTAATACCCACAACAGTCCACCGTCATCTCTGAGCCTTTTTGCTGGCTGTCCCAGACGGCTGGAATATTCTGTCTCATCACCTCCAACTCTTGGAATCCCTAGTTTTCTTCAAATCTCCACTCAAGGATCACCTTCTACATGAAGCCTTCCCTGATACCTCCAGTTGCTTCCCTGATCCCTCCTTCCCCAAAGTACCTTTTATTAATTTTAATACACTGTTCACACTTCTTTATGTATATGTTATTTCCTCCATTAGAAAGCACTGTGAGGACAGAGAATATTTTTACTTTTTTCTTTATACTACTTGGTGCCAGCAACTAGCACATTTCCTAGCATGTAGGAGTTACTTAAGAAATGCTTGTTGGTGGATTGATTAAACTTGAAATTAACTACATAGCCAGAGACCACATAAAATAATAAATAAACTTTCATAATGTCGTGCTTATGAAAAAGGGGTGGAGATAACTGGGGAAAACACAGTGAGCAGCGTAGCCCTGGGTTGAACAGCAGAAAACCTGGGCTCTAATCCCAGAACTCATACCACCCAGCTTTGTGACCTCTTTACTGCACATAGGTGATACAGTGGACAGAATGCTGGGCTTTGTTTAAATTCTGCATGTGATACTTCCTACCATCCCAACTGTGACATCACGAGCAAGGAAGTTAACCTCTCAGTCTCAGTTTCCTTATCTGCAAAATTAGAGATTGAATTCAATGTCTTCTAAGGTCCTACCCAGCTCTAAATTATGATCCTATGATCACCTCTGCCAGTCTCAGCTGTGTGTATAAACAAGGCACTTAAATCAGACAATTTTTTAGGTATCTTTTAGCCCTAACATTCCGTGATTCTAAAACTCTTGGTTTTTAGGGCTATTAATCCTACCCTAACCCTAGAAAGTGAGCAGACTATATCTTTTTCATAATAACACCTTCATATATACTTACATGAATAAGTACGCATTGTCTCTGACCCCTCTCCACCCTCATCCCCCACCCACCCATCCACCCAACCCTCACTCCCCACCACATACAATGTAAGCTCCTAGAAGGAAAGAACTGTTTTCCTTTTGGTTTTGTGTAATATGTGTCCCCTTCAGACTTCAACAAATTTGGGGGACATAAGGGGCAAGTTATAGAGAGAATGAGATATACAGGCAAGTCTCACTCAGATGACTTTATACTATGAAAAAAGGGTGATCGCCTTTTTCAAATGTATTAGACTACTTTGGTGCCTAGTGGATCTTTCTACACTTGGTGAAGGACAGGAGGCTATACGTAGCTCATTAGCATGTGAAAGGAAGCCCTGGCAGTGAATTTGCCTTCAAAGCATTGGTTGCCACTGAAACTTTTCTTCAGCCACCCCTTTGAATAAAGCAACTGGTGAAATTTAGAGAAAATAAATAAATCAATAAAAAAAAACTAGGGAACCCTAAACCGAAGAGCTGTGGGCCTGGGGGCTATTGGCCATTGCCTGGTGTGGCCTAGGTCAGGGCTGTCCGAAAGGGGACCCATGGGCCACATGTGGCCTGCAGTGTGATTTATGCGGCCCACCTACAAGGGGACTTTAGCAATGCTTTAGTAAACAAAGCTGAGCTACTGCAGAGCTCTCACTAAAATGGCAAATCAAAATATATTGTCTATTGTTTCAATAAAAACCTAAGGTTGGACAGCCCTGGTCTAGGTTACAAAGATGAAGATTTGAGTAAAGTCACCATAAGCCAGTATCAGGTCTCTCACTGGGAGGCCCCATCCCTAAATCTTCAAAAAGGAGAAGCTAAATCTCTCTTCTCCCACTTTCTGCCAGGGAGGTGACCAACTTCAAGGCCTTTTTCTACTACTGAAGCTATGATGATTCTCTTTTTTCTGCCTATATCATTGCTGAACAATCCAACCCTGTTACCTGCTTGCTTGGCAGATTTTGTATCTAACCCAGACCCTTTGAGACTGTGAGGCAAGTTCTCCTGCTGTCTTCTCTGACTTCGTAATACCACATGCTCTCATCCATGACACCTAACCCTAGCCATCTAGCTTGCTGTTGATCATAGAAAATAAACTATATCTGATTTGTGGGACAGGGAACTTCAAAATGCACGTATTTGCCCTATTTGCAAAGATTCCATAGCAGCCTCATTTCTGAAGGACAGAATATTTATTTAAAACCTCACGTTGGTAGAGAATTCTCCTATCACCATTTCTACAGCACAAACCTTCCCTACTCCTCTGGGGGTACCCAATAGTTTCTTCATCTTTACAGAGTCTAATAGCAAGATAGTGTGGACAGCCACTACTCTGCCCATAATAATGAGCCACCCCTTTCTAAAAATGAGCACAAAGTGTGAAAATTGAGTGTTTGAAACCAAAGCTAATTATCCCAAATTACTACCTTCAGTCAGTCACATTCGAGGCTGTTTAATTAGCAGCTGGCATCATCAGTTTAAGATTAATTAAACAGGTGTAAAGAGGACATAAAATAAAAATGCAGGTAGAAGGATGTTGGAATAATCAGACAGTGGGCTTTTCCCCAAAAGTCTAAAATAACTTCCTTCCTTTACATTAACTCCAAGAAATGCAAACTAAAACCTTTAGTTTGAATCTTTACATTCAGTTTCTGGTAGATTGCACCCTTTTATAATCATAATACACTAACAGTATTTTTAAAATACTTTTAACTAAAATATGTTCAAAATCTTGTGATTTTAAAACTATAAGTCACTAAGCAATTGTCCAATGGTCATTTTAATATCTGCTTCTAGCCTGATCCCATCTCCTTAACACACACACACACACACACACACACACACACACACACACACGCACCTGTCCTCCTATTAGGGATGAAGGTGGCAGGAAAAAATAAAAGATTATGTTAGTTCTTTTCTTTCTCTTCCCCTCTAGTATTTACCACTACCACCAAACCCTTCTCTCATCTAGGCAGAACAATATGGTGTAGTAGAGTAATGGACTTGGAGTCCTAGAAAGACAGCAATACAAATCCCACCTAAAAATTATTGGCTGAGTGACCTTCAGAAATACACTTAATTGTCTGAGCCTTGGTTTCTTTTCTATAACACAAAGATAATAATACCTGTGGTACCTAAGGCACAGAATTGTTGTGAGGAATGGGAAGAATATTGAATTTGGAGACAGGATATGGGTTCAAATACTGGCTTTGCCACTTTATTACTTTTGTGACCTTGAATAAATCATTCAATCTTTTTATACTTCAGTTTCCACATCTGTAAAATGAGAGGGTTGAAGTAGATGGCCTCTAAGATCCCTTTCAGCTCTAAATATTTATACTAAACAAAATAATATTATCTTTAAAGCACTTTGAATACTTTATGCTGCTATGCAAATCTATTGTTATTAGCTTTGTATCTCTCCCTGTGTCTCCACTGTGTCTAGCATAGTATCTTCGCTGTAACAAATCCTCTTTGAATATTGAAAGAAGTTATCACGATGCTTTGAGTCAACCTTGAGTCAGTTATTTACCTTCTCTGTCCCTCAATTACTTCATTTATGATATGCGGATAATCATACCTGCCATATCTAGCCACCTGATAGTACTGACATGAAGAACAAAAGGAAAATGCATGTAAAAATCATTTGGAAATTTTAAAGTATTATTTAAAGAATTGTCATTATTACTACTCCTATTACTATTTCCTTTTCTCCTCCCTTTACCATGAAATCACAACATTTTGAAATACACTTGATTATTTTACTTTATCTCCCATTCTGCAATGTGTTTATAGAAATTTTGTTTCTAGTTAAGAGTCCAAGAACTGACATTACTAACAAGGGGTTAGTAATGGGGTTCCCTTCTCTGGAAGCTCCTCTCCTAGTTATTTTTCAGATAATTGGCTCCATAATTTATTCAGATCCCAAAAAGGAGAAACCTTTCAATTAATCATTTTCAGTGTGTGGAAGGATTTGTGCAAAAACATTCATTTGCGCTGAAAATATTTGTCATGATGCTGTATAGATGTGTTACCAAATTTTTTTTAAAAGGATTATTAATTAAAATGCTTGTCTATGACTCCAGTTTTGGCAAATACAAGTCCTATTTGTTCTAATAAATAGATGAAACTATTTTGTAATTAGCATATTTTTGCCACAATGTTACTGGTAATTTTATCTTAGGGACAAGTGATTGTTCTTTTGAAATTCATGATAGAGAAGAAAAAGGAAGCTGGACATTGTGTAATGCCCATTCAACCTGAGGTGGGTGGCTTTAAAGGGTTCAGAAAAGGAAAGGTAGATCCAGGAAAAGAAGATGTAAGAGGAATAGCAAGCTCTCAAAAATGAAATTCTAAAGACATAAACAGCAGGGGAGGGGCGACAACAGGAAAGGAGGAGCTGTCCAAGAACACAAATGTGGAAACACAGGGGACTGATTAAACAATGTAGACTTCTGTTTAATGGTGTGCATAGATGAAGGAATCAAATACAAACAATAGGAGATGAATACCAAAGAGTGACATGATCCTGAATAGTGTCAAATGGACTGAAGCTAAGAATGAGCTAAGGCTTGTAATAGATTATAAAGACAACACACTTTGCTACTTTTTTTGGTTTGTTTGTTTTGCTATGTTGGGGGCAAGAGGAAGGTAGAATAAGTGATACATTCCATCTGATAGATACAACGAAGGTGACAAATAACAGAGAAGACAAAACTCTTCAACTTTTATTTTGCTTGTTTTCTCTGGCTGGAAGAATAATCTTGAAACTGAGGATAAAATTTGAAGCAGTAAGCAAAGAGTTGAAACCTGAGGCACAGGAGGAAATGACAAAAGAGTTCTGATTTGTCCTCAACAATATTCCATCGCCAGGTCTTGATGAATGACAATCTGAAGTACCCTGAGAACTACAGACTGTGGCTGTTGACTTATTGCAGTGATATTTGAAGGACTGCGGTGAACAGGAGAGAAGGGCAAATGTTCTGATCTTCAAACAGAAGAAAGATGATAATGTCTTCAAACTATAGACCAGGGTCCTTGACCTTGAACCCTATCAAAATTCTAGAATGTATTAGAAGTATTTATTTTCTATTCAGAAAGGGAAACAATAACTATTAAAAGCTAATGATTCATCATGAATGATAACAAATACCAGACTAATCTCATTTCCTTATATGGCATGATAAATATGCCAATAGATCAAGAGAATTCTGTAGACATAATAAATGAAGATTTCGGTAAAACATTTAATAAAGTCCCTCATATCATCCTCAGGGGAAAGGAGGAAAGGTGTAGACTACCTGATTATGCAGTTAGGTGAAGTCACATTTTGTGGAATTACTAAATGTGCACATTAATGGATTAACACGAGTTTGAAGAGAAATCTCTAGGGTGGTTTCTCAAGAATTTATCCTTAGCACTGTGATATTTTACAATTTTTTCAGCAGCTTGGATGATGTAATAGACAGTATGCTGGAGGCCTTTCTCATTATCTCCCAACACGGTGAGGGCAACAAGAAGGAGCACTCTGGCTGCCCACTTGGCATTCCTTGCTATGCCACATGACACATGACCAGTGAAGAAAGGCTAAGGGTTAACACCAGTCATCTTGACCTACATCTTGCCACTGGACTTCAAAGACTCTGAAGGAAAGAGTGAGGCTGGTGACTTTGCATATCTCTGCCTCACTTAAATCCAATTCACTTGCAAGTCAAGATAGCACCCTCCTAATGTCATTGGTCCTCCTTGAGAATAAAGAACTAACAACAGTAGCAATATTACCAGCCCACCTTATTTTCCTCTCATACAGTTCCTTGTTGGCATCCTTTCCCCTTGTTCTTCTTCAGAGTTCCTCCTTGGTTTTACATTGCAACCTGCTAACACCACTATACATCTTTTATTGCTCTCTCTGTGCTATGCATCTTTATTTCTTCAGAGGTACTAGTATTCCACGTCTCATTACCATATAGCAACACTGGTCTTTTCTTTCATGGGAAGATTGAAGTCAGTAATTGAGCTTTGTAGTTTTTCCAAAAGCAATCTAGCCATTCTTCTCCTTTCAATCAAAAGACAAGCTAATTAATTGTCAATCTTTACTGTTTGTGCCAAACATACATACTGTTGAACAAAGTTCTATTGGTTGTTCATTCAAACCCATGTTGAAATTTGGGCAATAGATGTTCCTCATACATTTGGTCATGGTAGACATGACACATGTCTACATTCCTCATACATTTAGGTGGACAGGACAAATTCCTTTGAATATTACAGATTTCTCCCAGGAGGCTATGCAATGTCTTAGAGCTCGATACAATCAACATAATGTCATCTGAAAACAAAATTATCTGGAGGACATCACTATTCAAAAGGAATTACCATTTGGAATAAATTATGATATTTATATAAATGCAATTTTGTACTTTTCTATATTTTATGGCATAGTTTACAATATTTCTTAGGTCCAAAAACACTTTGTATGAGGATAAATTTCCAATTTTGTCATAGAAGTCATTAAAAATACTATTCAATTTATTAGAAATAAGAGATAGCTAAAGAGACAGCATAATATAGTAACTAGAAACACAGTCTTCAAGCCAGGAAACAGTATTTGCAAGTCCAGCCTCTGAAACATACTGTCTCATTGATGCTGGACAATCACTTAACCTCTCAGTCTAGAATACTGAGACTCTATGTTGCAGGAACAGTGCCAACCTGTATTCATAAAGGGAGTTTCCTCACCCAGGAGTCCTCTATCCTAATGAAATCTTGAGTCCATTCTCTATCACTATCCCTTACATAAACTCTCTCTGCAATAAATTTTTCATAACACATCTACTTCATAACACCAGGGACATCTCACAATCTGTTCATACCCCCAGTTGTTGATTTTTATTCCTCTCTCACCAAACAATGATTGCCAACCCACAATGGACAAATCAGACCACAGACCACCAATCCATTCATTTTGACCCATTTTTACAATCTTCCAGTTACCATAGCTAAATAGCCAATCTCATCAAGATGGCCAAAGTGAATGGGTCAACCATGATACTGTCCTTTTATTTCCAGCATATAAAACGCAGTTGCTTATACCAATCCACACTTATTGTATTGTGTAGCCTCCCACACAGCTGGGTAGGAGTTAACAGGCAAGAGTTTGTTTAAGACTGAGCTAGCAAACACATGTTCACTCAGGGCCCCTGCTGGGAGAGCTTTTGCTCTTTTTTCTCTTGGCAGCTGATCTTGCCCATTGATCGCTTGACTTAATGGAGGAAGAGGATGGCAAGGTGGATTCTTTGTGCTGTTCAATGGTACCATTGGTTTTCTCATGTGGACAAACAGCATGAAGCTGTACTGTTTCCTCAGGGGGTATTGCTTTGCTGAGCACTTCCTAAGGGATCCTAGCCATAGCAACAACTGCCATCACAACAACAGCTTGTTCCTGCCGGCCTCTCAGATGGATTTGTTGTTACTACAGAACTGGTGCCTAGAATGTGTAATGATTACAGCCATTAATTTCTTCCTTTTGGATTTGACTGCCCACATGAACACACAACTGCTCTCCCAGTGTTAAAGCTACTGGTTGCTTTCAGTGAAACTTAAGAGTATAATCAAAGCTCAAGGTGAATATAAAAGAGGGATCACAATGGTTCAGAAAAGAACTAAATACCCACAAAACCACTGTTCTCCACAATAATTCCCTGAGCATTTGTCCTCCTCCTCTCTGTACCCAACCATAATCATAAGCACTACCCTCTTGCTTGGAGAAGATGGGAAAAGCAAAGGGAAATGGGAAGGGAGAGGAAAGGGGGAAAAAGAGGAGAGGAAAGGGATACACAGAAAGGGAGAAAGAGAGACAAAGATAAACAGAGACAGAAAAAGAAATTAAAACATAGGTTGACCAGCCAATAAAATTTTTCATACCATAAAAAGGACAGTCACCAATTTTGTACAGCAAGCCAAAATATAAACTTCACTAGCTGCCTTTTTCTCTCTATTAGAGCACCCAGTTAAAGTTTGCTTGAGATCCAAATAAGGCTTGAGAGCTCAGTAAAGATGTTGATGCATAGTGTGACATAGTGGAAGAAAAGGTGATCATTTTGGTAGATAAGAGAAAAGTCAGTTGAAATAAAAGAGGCTGAGCCTTCCTTACCAAGCTAATTGAATATTATTACTTTCACAAACTCTACACTTCTACCAAATCAGCCTAGTTTCTGTTCTCTCAACTTGTTACTCTACTTTCGATCTCTGTGCTTTTGCATAGGTTATCCCTCATGACTGGAATACATTCAGTACTTCATATCTTACAATCTCTAATTTCCTCCAATATTCAGTTTACATACCTTAAACATAGCAAATACTCAATAAATGGGTATTGAATTTAATGAAATTTCTTTTTTTCTTCATTCCTAAACCATCTCTTCTCCTTTTCCAGTTTCAGAATAAACATGATTATATAGAGAGGGGTCTATAGCTAATTAATCCTTCTACATAAAAATCTTGGCACCTCTGTACTTAAGGTAAAAAGTTGTATTTCCCATATGAATCAGTTAGCTTTTCTCTATTATATGACTAAAGAGAATATTCCTCAATAGCTAGATGTCTCATAAGCACATATATACAATGCAAGTCACAAAAAGAACTGGGAGAGTATGAATGAATCAGGCCAACTCCATTTCTGATATCAGGTTACAAATTTCAAAGCATTATCAACCAATTTTGGGTCAGTAATATTATCTTTATGTCTTTAAAAAGAGCATTTGATAGAGAGAATATACTTTCTACAAAATGCACCCAAAAGTGTGAGTATGGTAATGCAAGTATGATAGATGAACAGGAGTAATTTCAGTCATTGAATACTACCTATGACTAGATTGGAGGGAATAGCATATGTACAAAATATACAGATTCTTGCGATGTAAACATGTCACATAAAGGGAGTTTGTTGGCCAGTCAATTTGATGCTTTTGAACAATCCATTCATGTATTCTGAAGGCATCAAAAGAATACATGTTTACCCTTCCTCAAAAGGTGCTGTGGACCTCAATTATGTAACAAATTTAAAGAAATGGTTAATAAAATATATAAGTACAATCAAATATTAAGAAGAAAGCAATCCCCTTTCCTGGAAATGTATGAATTTGGATTTTTTTGAGAAGAGTGATTGATAGCTTATGTGCTGAGTATTCAGGAATCTTAACAGAGTGGTCTATCAACCTAATCTTCAAGTTGAACAGTTTGTCTGCATTTATCATGACCTATAAAATATTATTACAAATATTATGGTGTTGTATATTTGCAAATATTCCAATGTACATAAGGGCTTAAAACTGCAGTAAGACTTTTAAGACATCCTATATTTTTAATTTCCTATTATGCTATTATTAAGATTGGCAGTGATTTTAGGCAAGCACTTACTTTAAAACTTTTTTGGTTTTGAAACTTTTGGTTTTGAAGTATATAATCAGTGCCAAATTATTTTGAGTTCTTTTGACAATCTTTTTAAGCAGCATAACATTTGAAACTAAATTGATAAGAACATATGGCTTGTGAGTAGTCAAATTCTTTAAAAAGTAAGAGATAACCCATGAATAGGGTTGTTTACAATTAAACAATCTCTATTATAGTCTGTATGATTAATAAGCTTTTTTTATATTTTTAAGTTATAGAGGAAAACACCCCCAAAGGGGAAAAGTTATAACAATTCAATAATATGTATAGGATTTTAAAATACTGATTCTACAGTGTATATTTAACCAGGATGTGTGATTTCTTTTCTCTCTGCTAGTTATCATACATATGAAAAGAGTACCACAATAAGAGAAGCCTCAAAGTTACTTTCAGACAAGAAGAATCAACCTGATCTACCCTGGACTTGACTTTCACCAGCAGTAATTTCACCTCATAATCTGACCAGGTCAAACCAGCTTCCCAAATTACTCTCATGGATTTACACAAACTACCAGATCCCCCTTAAAGAAAACCAAACCTTTTCTGGAATGTCTCAATGTGATGTCTTTCCAGAGTCAAACCCAAAAGGGCAAATTCAAAGGAAATGCAATGATTCACCCCACTGGAAAATAAAGGATGGTCTGCTAAGACTGTGAAAAAGGAATTTCCTAGTTTACAAAGTTCTGTGAGTATCGCCACTAAGAAGAATCACGTTTAACTCAGCAGTAAGTCGTCAGACCAGATCACTAGCATAGAAGGTCTTCTACCACTCCCCACTTTGTTTTTGTTAACTCCCTGACAATCAAAGGAAGGAAATGTCAACGTTTAGAAATGTGTAGAGAAGTACAGCAGGCAGTTTGTGCTGTGGGGCTGGCGTGCAGGAGAAAGATTAGGGTTGGATATAGACATCTGTGAGTTATTGGCATATAGAATATGATCGAATTCACTAGAATGGATGATAGCGCTGAGAGAATAAGTAGAATCAGAAGAGAAGATGCTCTCGGAAGGAAGAAAGAACTCAAGCATTCATTAAGCCTCTACTAAATGCCGGGCACTTTGTTAAGCACTTTTTTGCAAATATTATTTCATTTGATCCTACCCTGAGAGGTAGGAACTATTATTATTCCCATCTTATAGTTGAAGAAACTAAGACCAACAGAGGTTAAGTGACTTGCCAGGGTCATACAACTAGTGTTTGAGGCTGGATTGGAACTCAGGTCTTCCTGACCTTCCTGACTTGCAGGTTCATCACTCTATCCACTGTATCATCTAGCTGCCTTGAGGACAGAGAGCTAGAAGATCACCTTACTTGGTGGTGGGGTGATGGATGACGATTCAGGAACAGAGACTGAAAATTGAGCATTCAGACAGAGAATGAGCATTCAGACAAGTATGAGATACTAGCAGAGAGCTTGACATATAAGAAGTGCTTAATAAATGCTTTTCCATTCTTTAGAAGAAAGAGCCCAGGAAAAAGTGGCTATTCAGAAAAAGGGACTTGTCAGTGTCAAAAGCTGAGAAACATCAAGTAAAATGAGGCCTGAGCTGAGACCATCAGATTTAGTAGCTGAGCTCAATGGTAACCTCAGAGAGGAAGTTTTAGTCAAGTAATTGGGTCAGAAGCAAAACTGCAAGGGGCTAGAAATAGGTAAAGAAATGGAGTCTGTTTTTCTAGTTTGAGAGAAGTGAGTATAAACCTGTTCTGGTCATGGTTCAGATGTGAACACACACACACACACACACACACACACACAAATAACTGAGGGCTAACCTAAGTGAAAAACTGCTAATACAGAATAACAGGATTTTTGGAGAGGAAAACTGCATTTTGAGCTAACCCATTTAAAAAAGTTAAAAACAGGAAATATATATATATATAACACTACCCAATGAATTAGGAAAAAGTCCCTCAGAGTGGACAGCGAGCCAGCCTTGGAGATGGGAAAATGTGAGTTCAAATCCTGTCTCTTACAAATACATATGTTCTTACATGACCCTGGATAGCTGACTTAGCCACTAAGTCTCCCAGATAATCTGATAAGAAGATAAGTTATAGGTGAGTTGTCAATCTACTTCTGTAGAGAGATATACACTGGGTGTTCCCTAGACACTCATAAAATTGCAAATCTGGCTTCCCTTCCTCCCCCTCCTCCACGAAGTCAATCAATGCAAGAAATAACTTAAAATATAGATCAGTTGTATACTATGTCAAGTTATGGTACAGAAGGAAAGAGAAAGATCAGGAGAGGGGAAAAGAGAGAGGAAACGTAGTGGATGAAAATAAAAATGGTCTGAAGGCTTGAGAAAAAGAGAGCCAAAGGGAAAGAGAGACTGAATAAAAGAAAAACTGAACCAAAGAGGAAACTAGGAACTAAGGAAGGAAGGCAAAACAGAAGAGAGTGAGCCTTTTGCTTTGGGAATCCTCTTTCAAATATGAAAGCTATTTTTTTTAAATCTTAACTGTGAGGGGTAGGGCCCAAAGGACTGACAGACACTGAATCTTAGAAAACCGGCCTCCAGTCAGATGAAATTAAAGCCAAGGGCCAGAGAGTCCCCATCCCTGTTGTAAATGCTATTTTCAAATATTATATAAAAGCTTTGAGTTGAGCCAGGGCCATTAAAGAAAATAATTACATAATGATCAGCCTTAGCCAGTATAAGGTGTTCATTGTCCCCCAAATCATTCTGGTTAGCAGCCAGTCAAACAGTGACATTGTACCCAAACTTCTTCAAGTTGATGAAGGAAAATAAGCAGCAGGGCTACAAACCCCTGAAAGGCAGCCATTGACACTCAGGTGCAGCCCAGGGAGCTAACTTATCCATGAGGGCTCACCAAAAAAGAAAGACCTATTTATCTGATTTGCAAGTGCTAATATTTATGTTCTTGATGGAAAGTTAGCAATGTGAGGAGACTGTCCAAATTGGTGCCCTTGTTGCTATCTCCACATTTTTACTCAGTTAAGAAGACTTTAATGATGTTCTTTTAAACACAAGGTAGAAAAACACTTAGGAATGTAGCTTCTTAGAACAGAGAAATGTGTTGTAAGTAAAGTAGTCTTTTTGTAAGACCGCAAAAGTGAATCAATTATGATTTGCTATAATATGGAAGCTGGGATGATGCCGAGGCACTTTCTTAGCATCATTTGCTAAATCACTTAAAAATTTAACTCTCCCACCCACTCGCTCCCATTGCTGCTGACTTCAAACTATCACCTAGCATTTAATGTTCCTCTTCTCCTGATTTCCTTGCTGTGCAATCACTGCTGTGGTTCAGTTTTTTTTTCCCCCAAGCATGTCAGCAACAGCACATTAAAAAATAAAAAGTTAGTAATTATAACCAAGGAATGGAAGTCAGTAAATTCAGAGCTGGCAAAGATTCCATTTGGACTGGCATTTTGCCACTCACTAATAAACAATCTGAATCCTGCAAATTGGGAAAAATGTCGATAGGGCCATTTGTCTGTGCAAATGTATTTCCCTGTTGACAATTTCTTGAATTTTGCATGATTATCCATATTCCCCTGTACCCCAGTCATCACCTCATTGTTTATCACCTCTCCCAAATGGCAGGAATGAGCTGATTCTGAGGGCCAAAGACTTCTGGGCAGGATTTTAATGTAAGAGAAAGAGGTAGTAAATCCCCTTCCTACTATGCTCCCCAGACTGGTTAACTCATACAACTAATGAGATTAAAGTTCTTAGAATGATCCCCATTTAGCTTCACACAGAGAAAAATGCCATTGCAGCAGACCCTGGCCAACCATCTGACAAATGTCTGCCTACGGACATGAGGGAAACTAGAGGAGAGACTATGAATGAGTCAGTGTAAGTTAATCATTCCTGTGAAATGTACAAAGTATATATCCTATTAATATGATCATCTTTGTACCCAAAAGACAACCCAGATTTATTGTAGCCAGAAATGAATTCTCAGGTCCTTTATACCAACCTTTCCCAAAAGGAAGTAGATCTATTTTTTTGTTTATAATTTAGTAGCTCTAACATAGGACAAACTTAATCTTTGATGTTTTCCACCTTTTCCTCTTTTTCTTTAAATTGAATGAAGATTAGATTAAATGTTATCAGGTCCCCTGAAGAGCAAGCACAAAAAGGTGGGTGGGGAGAAGCCTCAGGAATTCCAGGAGCCATACAGCCACGCTTTGAATTCTTAAAACATAACCAAGAGATTTGGTAATTTCAAATGTCTCTTCTAGAAATCTATCCTTGAGTTACCTTCACAAACCAGCACAACCAGAGGATGATTCAATACTTCAATGGATTTGTGATCTCATCAATATGGATAATCCCTCCACTGGTATAGATTATAAATTATTCAAGTCTTCTCATGCTGATCACCTCTTGTCCACATCTTTCCATAATCTCAATAGTGGGGGAGGCAAACAGGAGGATCTACATAATGTATGTGGGACTTGCCTCCATATTCTTTGTTCTTACAAAGATGTCCATTGGTTATCCCTTATTTTAAATAGCTGGCCCACCTCCTGTTCTACTTATACATCTTTCTCATACTATCCTATAATGAGTGAATTAAAAAACACGTATGAAGTGCTTACTAAGTACTGGAGATCTATGCTAAATGCTGGAAATAAAAAATTATAAACAAAAAGATAGGTGGGTTTTTTTTGGCTCCCTGACCTCAAGGAATTTAAATTCTAATAAGGATAGTCAATATACAAAAGGAACTACAAAGGGGAATAGGAAGTAGTGTACATGATAGGATCATTTGGAAATAGCCAAGAGGTAGCAAGGTGACCTGGTTCTGGGCAAGGTCAGGCAAAAGGTCACCTAACAGAGTAAATAAGGAGGAAGGGCAGAATATAGGCAGCATGGTTTGGAAATTCTGGAAAGTAACTGGTAGACTGATTCCAGGTAAGATAAAGCAAAATCTTACCTCTCTAAGACCAAGGCCCAAATGGACCCTGCTTCTCCATCCCACTTTGGGTGACCTACAACTTTAATTCTTCAGAGACTATGGTAGTTCATGGCTCAAAGTCATAGACCATCTTTGGAAGAATACAAATTTTTTCTAAATGAGTCTGTTTCAGGGAGAAGATAAAGATCATTAAAGTCACTGTTTTGTTGTTGTTTTGGGTCAGTTGTGTCTGACTCTTCATGATCTTATTTGAGGTTTTCTTGGAAAAGATACTGGATTAATTTGCCATTTTTTCTCCAGTTTATTTTACAGATGAGGAACAGGGTTAAATGACTTGCCCAGGGTCATACAGCTAGTAAGTGTCTGAGGCCAGATTTGAACTCAGGAAGACTCATCTTCCTGACTCTGAGCCCAGCACTCTATCCACTGTGCCACTTGGCTGCCCCTGAAATCACTATATAATTTCCTGAATAAAAACCAACTTGCTCTCCCCTCCTATTCATTTCACAGCCCAATTCTTTGCTTGTCTACAATGTCAGCACGAGATATATGTATTTATGAACTAGCTCTATGGGTTGTTCAATCAACCTTATGACATAATCTGGAAAATAATATCTTTCATCTACTTGGTTTTTCTTTGTGGATGAATAGGCTAACACCTTTGACTGATTATAGATCTCATTTTGGAGGCTCTGTAATATTCTGGTATTTGGTGCGCTTAGAATAATATCATCATCTGCAAATGGTAAATGGCAGAGTTTACCATCTAAAGAGAACCACTCTTTGATTTGGACTTTATACTGGACCTCCTTCATAAGTGGAAAACAGTGGGAAAGACATTATATGAATGATTAGATAATCATTTAGCAACTATCTCAGTTTCATTTTTCAAATAAACTTGCATTATTTTGACATGTGCAAGAGATACCATTCGGAAAAGAGCCTTTAAGGCAGCATTTTGTTCTACCAATTCAAATGCTTTTTAAAGAAATATTTAACAAGCAATAAATCCAGTATATTTTGTGACTATCAAGATGTGGTCTGCTATAAAAGATGATTTGCAAAAACCTTATTGTTCCTTTCTCACACCTTCATCAGAGATGCCCTTGACACATCTGTAAGCTATTCTCACAAAGACTGCATAGAGATGGGAAAGTTGGGATACAGATCAGTAGTTATTAGTCTTTACTAGGTTATTTTTTCTATAATAACGATGTCTACGATTTCCCCCTAAGTGATTGATATCCTCTTTTCTTTCATGTATCTTAAGAATCAGTCCCTCAATCCCCTCAAAACTGTGCTACCTCTCCCTGTGGCAGTAAGCTTCTTTTTGTGTTATGTCAAGGCTGGGTCCTCTGTGCATTGTGCCAGGTCCAGCTGCTTTTTCCAACTTTATTTTCTGTTTCCCTATGGTGTGCTCAATAACACAGATTCTAGAGTTAGAGTCTGGGCTCAAATTCCCACCCCTAATACTTAGGACCTGTATGATCTTGGCCTAGTCAGTCACTTAACCTCCTTAATCTTCAGTTTCCTCATCCACAAAATTACAGTATTGGACTAGACAGCATCTGAGGTCCTCCAGATCAAGACAGGAACTGCCCGAACTCTATACTATATACTCATTTTTATTTCCTTCTAATTTAATATTGATTTTTATCTTCAAGCCAATAAGTTGCTAGCCTGACTGTACATAGCTTCAGAAATGAATCTCTATATCAGGAATCAAGCATTTCCTATTAGAAAAAAATAATCTATTTCATTTGAGGGGATATTATTTAATGTTCACCATACTCATTGCCATTCAACTCTCTTGAAAAAAATATTCATCAGTTGGATGGACAAGAGGTTCCTAAATAATCTGTAAGTCTTTGGTCTCTTTCATTTCTTACTTTGGAACCTTAGTTTCCAAGGTATTTTTCACTGTCTTTCCTCATATCTAGTTTTGTACCAAAGTACTAAAATACATATGTCACTTTACTGTGGAGAGTCTGATTTTTTTCACAGAATTCCTCTACCCTTATTCTCTGTAATAGAAATGCTCACATGCAAATTGCCATTATTTTCAGTTTTCACAAATGTTTTTCTTTTTGTTTTGTCTGGTTTTTTTAGAGTGGGGAGGCAAGGTAATTGGGGTTAAGTGACTTGCCCAAGATTACACAGCTATTAAGTGTCAAGCATCTGAGACTGAAATTGAACTCAAAGCCTCTTGACTCCAGGGCCAGTGCTCCATTCACTATGCCACTTAGCTGCCCCTACAAATGTTTTTCATGAGCACTATGATATAAGATGACCAAAAGTCATAGGATTAAACATCTATAGCAGGAAAAGAAAAAAAAACCTTAAAGACTGTGGAGTCCAACTCCCTCCTGTCTCACATTTCCTATTTATTGCCCTTAGATATATGATAAAATCAATTCTACCGAGTTTTTTTGGCCCCCTCCCAGGAGAACTTGTGAGCTATACATCCATTTAGTTGCTACAATTTTCTATTGTTTTCTGGTTATATTTATAATGAAAAAAATGAAGATTGGTGGGATTCCGATCCTCTAATACATCCACTTGTGCTCACTAAACAAGAATCGAATATTTAGACTAACATTCATTTACACTACAAACTTGTAAATGATTTCTTATAAACTTTACCTTTTCAACACATCACTTCCAGAGAATGTAGAACATTAGACTTGAAATCTGGAAGATCTGGGTTCAAATCCTACCTCAGATATTTATTACCCATATACCTGGGTAAATCACTTAATCTCTCTGAGCTTTAGGTTCATCATTCAGAATGAGGGGGCTGGACCTCTAACATTCCTTCCAGCTCTAAATCTATGATTCTACTGCCCTGACCTGCAAAGAAAATGAAGACTAAACACAAAAATTAATGTTGCACAGTGATATTTGGATTACATAACAATGCAATATAATAATACAAAAGATGTCACAAGACACCATAGGATCGACTGCTGAGAGAGTGATGTAGGCAGTAAGGGCTATGAGTCCAGAAAAGGGAGAAATCGCTTTCAAATTATTATTTTTACAGCTAAAAAGTAGACTTCTCCTTATCCTTTTTCTTCAAATTGGCAAAATGAATTTCCTTCAAGCTTTTAAAGTTAGCATATCTCTGGAAGCATTCGGTGCCTCTAAAAAGAGACACACAGATGTAGATATATTATAGGTATGAGAGAAATTATTTTTCTCTTTTGTATTAATAACTAATTATTGAATTAGGACTGAGGTTTTTCCCCTTTTCTACTTCCTCATCTAGAATTCAACCAGTATGGGAAATCTTTCTCAAAGGCAAGGAAAAAAGTTCTAAGTTTAGGTTAATGGATGGATTCCTGCTCATTGTGTTTACTCAGATAGATCTGGGAAAATGTTGATTCTCCGTTTTGTCAGACAGGTGATAGAGAAATTTGTAAGTCTTTGTGACCAAGACGTGGGTGATCCAAGACATGTACACTAACCCCTCATTATAATATTCATTTTCTCATTAATTGTTAACCAATCAGAGTTGATTGCCACCCTCAGGAATAAATAATGCTTTCAAGAGAAACTAAAATCCCTTCTACAAGAAACCTTTCACAACCCCTCTTAATTCTAGTGCCTTTCTTTTCTTAATTATTTCTTATTTTTCCTGTAGATAGCTTGTTTGCACATATTTGTTGGCTCGTCTCCCCCGTTAGATCTTGAGCAGGGTCTATTTTTTATTTCTTTTTGTATTCCTAGCGCTTAGTAAGTTGTTTAGCACATACTTGTCACTTAATAAATGTTTATTGACTGACTGACCTTATAAGTGAGCCCAAAACCTCATCATCCCAACAGTGGTTACAAGAGTAACCAAATTCCTGACATGACATTTTTGTCTCTGTTCAATTTAATTAACAGCTATTTAGTGCCTACTACAGGTAAGACTTGTGCCAAACACAAGAGACACAAAGCCAAAAGTGGAAGTCCCTGCTCCCAAAAAGCTTACATTCTACTGAAGGAGCTATCAAGTTAAATTGATTATGAAAGACTTTCCCTGCTCATATGGAATGATACAAAAGCCTACTAAAGTCTGAATCATTTCTTCTTGTCTAGAGCTAGCTTGCTTCTGAGAGACCATCACTTAACAGAAAGTTCCACCTCCCTCAAATTTTCTACGTAATCTTTAAGTATTTAACTATCAGCATAGTCAGTTACCAAAGCCTTAATAGGGATATCATTAAAGTACCTAATCAAAAAAACCTGCTATTGCTGTTTTAAAAAAAAATTATCCCAATATGAGCTTTATAGAAAAGTTGCTTTATAAAAATAGGATGCAATTTTAAAACAATTTAACTACTCAAAGATAAATTTAGAACTCAAAAGAAGTTGAAAACTAAGGTTAAGGAGTACAATTTACCAGAGACTTGTGGGTGCAAATTTAACATTTTTTTTTCTTTCTTTCACAGATGAGGAAACAGGGAGTGGGAGCAAGGATGAGAATTAACAGAACAAAAGATGTTGGAGGGAGTTATATAGATAAAGGGGATGGGAAGTAAGTGCTGATAGAGAAGAGGTTAGAAAGTAGGAAAAGAAATTTCGGACAAGCATAGAAAAAGAGAATAAGAGATATGAATAGGAGATGGAATGGGCTTGAAGTGAAAAACAAGAAACAGGGAGATAAAAGGGGGAAAAGTGGAGCAGTAGAGATGAACTGAGGCAACTAGGTGGTGCACTGATAGAGCGCTGGGCCTGGAGTCAGGAAGACTCATCCTCCTGAGTTCAAATCTGTCCTCAGACACTTAGGAGCTGTGTGACCCTGGGCAAGTCACTTAACCCTGTTGGCCTCAGTTTCCTCATGTGTAAAATGATCTGGAAAAGGAAACAGCAAACCATGCCAGTATCTTTGTCAAGAAAATCCCAAAAGGGAACAGAAGAGTATGAAATGACTGAAAAACAACAACAAAAGAGATGAGCTGGTAGCAGAATTTGAATCGCAAGTAGAGAACAGGGAGTGAAAAAAAATGAAGAGGGATGAGCTGGAAGCGGGAAGACAGTGCTTTGGCAGGAGTTGGTTTAGTAAAAGAAGTAAGGTATTCCCCTGTAATCTTGCTTATATTTTAAGTTTTCTGGCTATGTTACTAGCCTCTCTGGGCCTCAGCTTCTTTATTTAAATACAATGAAACATTTATTTTCTGCCTCAGTTTCTTCATCTGTAAAATGAAAGAAGTTTCTAAGGCTCCTTCCAATTCAAATAATTTCTGGTTCTGGGCCTCTTTCCCTGGTTCTCTGACCATGTCGTCCCCTTCCTAAGTGCCCCAAATGTGTGTGTCTGTGCATACAAGGAACAAATTAACATGTACTTATTAACATCTTACACACACAAAGCACTGAAGTCAGTACTGACAGTGTTATGTTAGAAATAGATGCGTTGAACTTAAAGAGCTTGAAGTCTAATCGGGAAAGCAAACATGAACACGAAGAATGTCATGCATAAAAATGTTTTTTATGATGATGGTGGTCAGTGTACAAGTCACAAACACAGGTTGTAGATATGGTAGCAAACAGTTTGAAGAAGGAGAAACTCAGTGTATCACTTCGGGTTCAAAAATAGGAAAGATTTAAACTACTTTATTAGATAAATAGGCACCACAATGCCATCTAAGAGTTGGCTAAAAGGAGAAGGGCCTGAATTGAATAGACAAAGAGTTAGTCTTATGGGCAAAACTTGGATTGTTAAGACCTCTCAGTTTGGGGGAAGTTTTTCAATGTTTTCTTCTTTTCTCTATAGGCTCATAGCTACCTAGCTGTCAGACAAGAATTGCTATAGTCACCCACCAAACACAAGGCATAAAGGAAAATGTTGGATACAGCTCAGTCTGACCAAATTGTGACTTTCTTTGTGAGCTCTCTTCCTTTTGACAGAGCATAATGCTCTCTAGCCATAGATGGTCAAAATGCTTCACTGAGTATGTGCAGTTCTGCATGCCCATCTTCACTCTTGCTGAAATTATTTTTTAGATAGAAATGTTTCTATCACACCTGTAGACTATGTAGCCTTTAACATCTGACATCAGCAAAGAACTATAAGACAAAAATAAGGTATATGAGTTCTGTTATAATATTCCTATAAAGAATAATAATTTATGAATCCTCCTTAAATGGAGTGATTTGTGACCATAAGGAAATAACAGTGTTTGAATTTCCATCAGTCTGGGTTAACTCTATGCATTTTCAGAGGAAAAACCCAGGATCAATCAACACATACATAGACTCTTATGTATGCCATTGAATTATTAGCCTTCACCACAAAAAAGGTACATTGTAATGCATTGGTTCAGGAGTCAAAATTGTATATAGTAGAAAGAAGACTGGGAGCCTTTGGAGTCCTTGGGTAAATCAATTCAGCCCTATGGGATTCACTTTCCTTGAATGTAGAGAAAAGGAATTAAACTAGATAATCTCAGGAGTTCCTTCTAGGTCTAAGACTATATGATTTACTTGCTTGCTAATTGTTCTTTCCTGCTGTGGCTATTAGCCAGTATTCCGTATTTGGCCAGAACACATGCACAGCCTAAATGATGCCTTTTACTTTTGATGACAAAGAAATATCAATGAGATACAAATGTGGCCATGCCAAACAATAAAGCAAACTCCATGCCCTTTAGTATTATTTCATTGATTTCATACTACACTGGGAAAAATAGTCAAAAAAAACCCCAAACACTTGCCATGGGACTAAACTCATCAAGCATACATTGAACATACTTATATATTCATTCATTCATTTTTTCTTTCTTTCTTTCTTTCAGGCTATGGGAAACCAGCTCTTTAAGAAACCTAACCTCAATTAGATGGCTGTTAGATGCTAAACATTAGTGACTCTCATCTATTCAAAAGTGGTGTCATATGTTCTTTATCTTTTTTCTTTAAATGACACAGTAAACATTAAAAGGCCAGGAAGACAATTTCACAGAGTAATGCTCCAATGCATGAAATAAGCTCACAGAAGACTATGCTTCCCATAGTGCCTTTCTTAAACACAAGAATATTCTTTTCACTCGCCGGGTACTACTAAAGCAATTGAAGTGGTTGTATACAAACGGAATCACTGGCTTAAACATTTTGTTCATGACTTGTTTTAGCATCCAAAATATTGTCACAGGCAAATGCACATTTTTCTATGTACTAAAAACAACTATTTAATATACTAGAAACAGGACTGGATTTAGAGTCGCAGGACTACCCTTCAGCAAGGAGCTCAATTCCTTTGGATGGCATTTGCTTCACCTGGAAAATTAGGGCCCGGAAATGGATAACCTCTAAAGTCCCTTTCACTAGCTTCAGAATGATCCAGATTATAATCTCAGTTCTTCAATAGCCAATGAGGTGGTGGACTTGAAGTCAGAAAGACCTGAATTCAGATGCTGCCTCAAACATTTACTATTTGTACAATCCAGGGCAAGTGTATACTCTACCTCCCAGACTCAGTCTCTTCATCTATAAAATAAATAAAGATTTCCTCCTAGAAAAATGACACCTACTTTACAAGGTTATTGTGGGGCTCATATGAAATGCAAGGCTGGTTCAATATTAGGAAAACTATTAGCATAATGAACCATATAAACAACAAAACTAGCAGAAACCATATGATCATCTCAATAGATGCAGAAAAAGCCTTTGACAAATTACAACACCATTCCTATTAAAAACACTAGAAAACATAGGAATAAATGGGGCCTTCCTTAAAATTATAAATAGCATCTACCTAAAACTATCAACAAGCATCATTTGTAATGGGGGTGAGCTAGATGCTTTCCCAATAAGATCAGGTGTGAAGCAAGAATGTCCATTATCACCCCTACTACTCAATTTCATACTAGAAATGTTAGCTGTAACAATAAGAGAAGAAAAAGAAATTGAAGGAAATAGAATAGGCAAAGAAGAAACTAAATTACCACTTTTTGCAGATGATATGATGATTTACTTAGACAATCCTAGAAAACCAAGTAAAAAACTACTTGAAATAATAAACAACTTTAGCAAAGTTGCAGGATATAAGATAAACCCACATAAATCCTCGGCATTCCTATACATTATTAACAAAGCCCAACAGCAAGAGATAGAAAGAGAAATTCCATTCAAAGTCACTGTAGACACTATAAAATATTTGGGAGTCTATCTGCCAAGACAAACCCAGGGACTATATGAACATAATTATGAAACACTTTTCACACAAATAAAGTCAGATCTAAATAAATGTGAAAATATCAGTTGCTCATAGTTAGGCTGAGCTAATATAATAAAAATGACAATTTTACCTAAATTAATCTATCTATTCAGTGCCATACCAATCAAACTACCAAAAAATTATTTTACAGAGCTGGATGAAATAATAACAAAATTCATCTCGAACAAGAGGTCTAGAATATCTAGGGTATTAATGAAAAGAAATGCTAGGGAAGGTGGCCTAGCCATACCAGATATTAAACTGTACTATAAAGCAGCAATCATCAAAACTACCTGGTACTGGCTAAGAAACAGAGTTGTGGATCAGTGGAATAGGATAGGTACACAAGATGGAGAAGTCAACGACTATAGCAATCTACTCTTTGATAAACCCAAAGAATCCAGCTTCTGGGCTAAGAATTCACTATTTCACAAAAACTGCTGGGAAAATTGGAAAATGGTAGGGCAGAAACTGGGCATAGACCAATATCTTATACCATATAACAAAATAAAGTCAAAATGCATTCATGATTTAGGAATAAAGGCTGATACTATAAGCAATTTGGGAGAGCAAGGAATAGTTTACTTATCAGATTTGTGGAAAAGAAAAGAATTCAAGACACAACAAGAGATAGAGAGCATTACAAAATGCGAAATGGATAATTTTGATTATGTTAAATTGAAATGTTTTTGTACAAAAAAAGCAAATGCAACAAATATTAGGAAGGAAGCAGAAAACTGGGAGAAAATTTTTACAACCAATGTCTCTGATAAAGGCCTCATTTCTAAAATACACAGGGAACTGAGCCAAATTGATAGGAATACAAGTCATTCCCCAATTGAGAAATGGTCAAAGGATATGAACAGGCAGTTTTCAGAGGAAGAAATTAAAGATATCTATAGGCATATGAAAAAAATGCCCAAAATCACTAATGATTAGAGAAATGAAAATCAAAACAACTCTTAGGTAGCACATCTCTCCTGTCAGATTGGCTAAAATGACAAAACAGGAAAATGATAAATGGGAAAATTGGAACATTGTTTCATTGCTGGTGGAGTTGTGAACTGATCCAGCCATTCTGGAGAGCAATTTGGAACTGTGCCCAAAGGGTTATAAGAATGTTCATCCCTTTGACCCAGCAATACCACTTCTAGGGTTGTATCCCAAAGAGATCACACAAGTGGGAAAAGGACCCGTATATACAAAAATATTTATAGCAGCTCTTTTTGTAGTAGCTAAGAATTGGAAATCAAGGGGATGCCCATCAATCATGGAATGGCTGAACAAGTTGTGGTATATGAAGGTAATGGAATACTATTGTGCTATAAGAAATGGGGAAGATACGGACTTCATAACAACCTGGAAAAATCTACACGATATAATGCTGAGTGAGTGGAGCAGAACCAGGAGAACATTATACACAACCACAGATATATGGATTCTGTGATGACTAACCCTGATAGTCTTTGCTCTTCTCAGCAACACAAGGTATAAAGACAACTCCAAAGGACTCACGATGGAGAATGCTATCTACACCCAGAGAAAGAACTATGAAGTATGAGTGCAGATTGAGGAACACTTTATGCTCGCCCTTTTTTCCCTTTTTTTCCTCTCTTTTCTTTTTGTTTTTTGGGTTTTTTTGTTCTGTTTCTTCTTTCTCATGATTCATTCCATTGATCATAATTCTTCTTCACAATTTGACTAGTGTGTAAATAAGTTCAATGCCAAGTTATACATGAAAGATATATCAGATTCCATGCCGTCTTGGGGAGGTGGGGGGAAGAAAATCTGGAACTCAAAATTATGTAGAACTGAGTATTGTAAACTAAAAATTAAAAAAAAAAATTAAAAAACAAAGAAAAAAAATGATCCAGATTATAATCTCAGTTCTTCAATAGCCAATGAGGTGGTGGACTTGAAGTCAGGAAAACCTGAATTCAGATCCTGCCTCAGGCATTTATTATTTGTACAATCCTGAGCCAGTGTATACTCTACCTCCCAGACTCAGTCTTTTCATCTGTAAAATAAATAATGATTTCTTCCTAGAAAAATGACACCTACTTTACAAGGATATTGTAGGGCTCATATGAAACATGTAAAGTGTTTTTTCAAGCTTTAGATTATTAAAGAAATTCTATCATCACTACCATCACCATCATCATCATTAGCCTATGTAAATATAGTCTTTAAAGTCTAAGTTCTAGCTGCTGTCTGGCTTTCCCAGTCTTCCGTTTTGTTGCAATACTTCGAGGCCCCATGAGCATCAGTGCAGGAGCTTCCTTGACCAGTGACTATCATGACATCTTCACATCTTAGTAGCTGGTTTCGTGAGCGGCTGTGACTTAAGAATTTCACTTGGTAACCATTTTTTCAGTCTGTCTGCATTTGGCTAGCTTGTCCTTAGCTACACAATATTAACACAGACCACCATTAGGTCAGTGGAGAAAGTAACAGAATTGAATCAGGAATTCATCTTCATGAGTTCAAATACTTACTTACTAGCTTTGTGACCTTGGGCAAGTCACTTTACCCAGTTTCCCTCAGTTTCCTCATCTGTCAAATGAGCTGGAGAAGGAAATGGCAAACCAGTATCTTTGCCAAGAAAACCCCAAATAGGGTCATGAAGAGTGACTTAAATAACTGAACAACAACAAAAAGATCTCTCAGAACTTACATCCCATTTGGGATAGCCTTAGAGAACTCATGGGTATTTCCACATCATAATAAGGTATCAAATGTTATCAAAATTCAATTTTCCTTTTACACTACCTTTAAAATAACTTCATGCCATTTGATATATTTTAGGTATCAAATCCAGCATAATTAATGCTTCTATTTTTTAATTTAGTCTCTAATAGCAGACTTTATTTATCACACCTAAAATGATTTTATAGTGTGAAGAATCTGCATTAAAATATCTAGTTATTTTTGCCTTTTTGTTTTTGTTATTTGATATTTTGCCATTTTCTCTTGTTTCCTTATCTTTCATTACATGTGCTAAATTTAATTTAATTCCTGAGTCTACAGAGTTCTAAATTCAAGGGCAAAACTATGGTTTGAACATAGTGCATTTAATTGACACATAATCAAGAGAAGCTAAACTCAAGGAAACTTTGAATTTCAATGATTAGGAAAGTAGAAGCTGGAATTCACTGTGTACAACAGTCAGTTTTGGGTTACCCTAAAGCAAAATAAATCATAGGTAGAATTGCCTCTAGTTTATGGAAATCTGGGATGATTGCTCTGGGCCTTATGCTGTGAAGAGAGACCCACCAAGCTATCAGAGCTCCATAGTGATTCTAGGAGTTTGGAGAGAGAAAGTGTTACCCTCAGCTTGTCCCAAAACAACAAAAATCTGAGATATTCTTATTCAACAAGTACCCCCTACTCCATCATCAAAATAATAATTCTCGCCTATTTCCACATCATGCTTTTTGCCATTTTGTAACATCTCCTCCCCTTTCCCTTTCAAGATTACTTTAAAAATAAATAAATTTCCTTTGTATAAAAATGTCTAGGGGAAGAGTAACAACTCAATATGAATTGCTCCAATTTCTATACTCCCTGAGAATTCACTAGGAAGACAATTGAAAGAAAAGCAATAGAGTGGGGGAAAGGTTTTTGAATCAAATATAAAATACATATGTAATTTTCTAAATATAAGATAAAAGTCTTATAAAAAGCCAAGGGATATGAGCAGTTTTCAAAAGAAGTGAAAACTATAAATGACCACAAGAAAACAAGCTCCAAAACCACTAATAGGAAGCAAAGCGTAAATTGAAACAAGGGCAGCTACTTTACACAGTGGATAGAGCACTGGGCCTGGAGGCAGGAAGACTCATGTTGAGTTCAATTCCAGCCTCAGACACTTACTAGCTCTGTGTGACCCTGGGCAAGTCACTTAACCTTGTTTGCTTAAGTTTCATTTGTAAAATGCGCTGGAGAAGGAAATGGCAAAGTACTCCAGTATCTTTGCCATGAAAACCTCAAAAGGGATCACAACGAACTGGACATTACTGAAATGACTAAATAATAAAAAATTAAAACTCTGGGGCTTCACCTCATAACAAGCAAATTGGCAAAGATGGAAAAAGATGGAAACAGTCGATATGGAATGGACAGTGGGAAGAGAGGCACATTGATCCGTTGTTAGTCAAGTTGTGAAGTGGTACAAGGCTTCTGTGTTTCAATTTGGACTTAAGCAAAAAAAGAGACTAAATTGTCCTAACTATTTCACCCAGCAATCTCACTATAGGGCATAAACTACCCAAGGAAGTCAAAGACAGGGAGAAATGTTGAAGATATGGGGCAATATCAGGGGTGGGGAACCTATGGCCTCAAGGCCACATGTGGCCCTCTAGGTCCTCAAATGTGGCCCTTTGACTGAAACCAAAGTTCAAAGAAAAAAATCCCCTTAATAAAAGGATTTGTTCTGTAAAACTTACACATGGCATCGAGGTCACAGGTTCCCCACCCTTCAGCAATAACAATACTCTTTGTGACAGCAAAGATCTAGAAACAGTAGCCATGTAATGGACTGAGTGGTCTAGGTTAGGTAATAGCTGAAAAATGGCTTCCAAGGAGAATGCTCCCATAGCTTAAGTTTTCATAGAATGTTAGAGATGGAAAGAATCTGCAACACTGCTTTGTACCTCCCTCCGTTTTATAGTTGAAGAAACTGAGGCTTAGAGTGGTGATATGACTTGCCCAAGGCTCCTCACCTAGTAAGCAGCCAAGCAAGGAACCAAAGCCAAGTCTTTAGGCTCCAAGTCTAATGCACTATCCTATAATTCCACCACTGAATGGGCCACAGTTTCCTAAAATTATCTGACATATCTAATGGCTTAATCAACTTACAGCATTTGGTCCATGAGTCATAGCCTTAAGAAGAATGAAATCTTCATTTCACACACAAATCGAAAACTCAGGGCTAAGGCCAACTGTGTTATAATAAAAAGTTTCCTAGCTTAAAGAGAAAAAAAGTCTAGAGAAAATAGCAATGACCAAACTTGAAATCAAATGAAAAAAATCAGAATCACTGTAATATTGGAATAGATATGGTTGTTTAATGCTTCTAAGATCAATTTAAAGTACATTCATATCTTGACACAGATCTCACCTACTCAAAATCTCACCTAGACCTGATAAACTAGTTACATAAATTCTCATGTGCCTGAGTCAGCCTTTAAAACTGTTATGATTTAAATAAAGAAAACATGTGTGAGAATAAAAATGAGAACATTTCAAAGGTGAGCTGAAAGAGTGGGATCCCCTCTACCAAAACTCTATCAGGTCTTCAAAAATGACTTGAGATTAGAAGAGGACGAAGTCCCAAAACACACTGGCTACAATACAACCCAATTTAATGAGCATTTATTAAGCTCCTGATATGGGCAAGGCTTTGTGCTGGGTATTGGTATACAAGGACAAATATGCCCAAAACAGAATTTATTATCTTTTCCCCTAAACCCTCTCCTCCTCCTACCTTCCCTACTATAGAAGACAACACCATCTTCCCAGTCCCTCAGGCCTAGGAGTCATCCTCGATTCCTCACTATCTATCATGCCTCATATCCAAGGAGTTGCCAAGGTCTGTCTTTATCACTTCACAACTTGATTATGACAATAGATGCTGGTGGGTCTGCCTGCCTCAAGTCTCTCCTCACTCCCCACTCCAATCCTTCTCCATTCGGTGACTAAAGTGATTTTCCTAAAATGCAGGTCTGATCACAGCCACGCATGAGCACACACGCGCACACGCACACGCACACACACATACACACTCAATAAACTCCAGTTTCTTCCTATTGCCTCCAGGGGTAAATACAAAATGCTCTATTTGGCATTCAAAGCCCTTTATAACCTAGCTCCCTCCTACCTTTCCAGTCATTTTATACCTTGCTCCCCAAGATATACTCTTCAATCCAGTCACACTGGCCTCCTGGCAATTCCATAACCAAGACATTCCATCTCTCAGCTCTGGGCATTTTTTTGTCTGACTGCCCCCCTCCCCGTGCCTAGAGTGCTCTCCTTTCCCTGCTCCAACTACTCATCTCCCTGGCTTCCTATAAATTCCAAATGAAATCTCACCTTCTACAGGAAGCATTCCCTAATCCATCTTAATCCAATGTTTTTCCTCTTTTCAACTTATCTTCTATGTAGCTTACTTTGTATATTTGTTTCTTTGTTGTCTCCTCCATCAGATTGTAAGCTCCTTGAGGGAAGAAATTGTATTTTGCCTGTTATTATATATCCAATGCTTAGCACAGAGCCTGGAACATAGTGTGAGCTTAATAATTATTTACTGATAGGTTGATTGATTAGAATATCAGTTCCTGCCTTCAAGAAAACTACATTCTACTGAAAAAACATAACAAATTAAAGGATAACCTGTAACATCTGCTCAGTTTCCCTTGGTAACATGTTAAAATATCCCTTTATTTCTCACCAGACTTCACTCTGGACTTCTCCATTGTACACCAGAAATCTCCTTATCCCTGAAAGATTTCAGCCCTGGAATTCATACCTCAGAAGTAACCTCTGTCCCTATCACTCCTCTCTCTGATCGGCTCCACCTAGAACCTCCCTTTAAGGAGGGCACCCACGCTAGCTATCTCTTCATTCCCCACCCACACTGCACTCCAGACTCCTGTATGAACCAGGTACCTTTCTTCCCTGCTTACCCCTAAACCCCCACCCTCCCTTTCAAGATTCCTTTTACGTATGGTATTTCCCCACTTAGAATGTACTCCTTGAAAACAAAGACTTTTCTCTTTGCTCATTATTTGTGTTTCCAGTACCTCGCACGGTGCCTAGAACATAGTAAGAGCTTAACGAATGCTTGTTGACTGACTGATTTCGAATTATAGGACCATGATTATGACATTTTTCAAGTGCAGTAGCCAATTCTGGTATTGTCATATTCTCGTGGCTCATATGAAAAGAGCCTTTTATTAAATATCAAACTCCATCCCAGGAGCAAACACTAAAAAATGCTCAAAGGGTTCCCCCCCCCCATTCCTGGGTAGAAACTAGAAAGAAGGTAACCTAGGCAAAGCCTAGCTAGCACTCCATTTCTAGTTCATGTGAAAATGATGATGCCCCTTATCAAAAAGCACAGGAAGTTATCCCTGCCATTAGGATTTTCTTAACTGTAGCAAAGCAGACATGAAATTTATTTTATGGACAAAAAGAATTCTACAGCTGAGTAGACAGTGTAGCCAAATATTAATCAGGTTTCCTCTGAACCTTTTACTCCATGGAGTTCAACCGTTTTCAGAGCTACTGTATTGTTTTGAGTGTTTCTAGAGACAGAAAGGCCACTTCCCCAAGCTTAACTATGTACAAACCTCACCAATAACAATAAAACTCAGCATTTTCTGGAAGCCAATTAGTGTAATCGAATTTAAGTATAAAGTGGCATTTTCAAGTTTAAAATATTATTGGAATCTTATGAGAAGCAATGTGTCATAGTGAATACAAAGTTGGCAGGAAAGTTAGTCAGGAAGACCTAGATTCCGGTCTTGATTGTAACATGTACTAGGTATATTACTATGATCTCTGTGGGCAAGTCACTTATAATCACTCAATGAGTGACCTAGGCAACTTTCCAAGTCTGCAAGATGCAAGTTACCAATCCTCACTGGTTAAAGGAGTTTCCTCACAGGGAATTCCCTATGCCAGTGACCTACTTCCCTTCCCCTCAGAAAGAGATATTAGCTGCCATGTGCTGTAAAACTTAATTCAAATACATCCAGGTTGGCATTTGTTTTCATTTATACAGTGTCTGGTCTGAAGTCCATTTTTGTACCATATATTTCAGAAAAAGAGGAAACATTGTTAAGTAAACACAGTGAACAAAATTGCAAGGAAGACTATTTGACCTACTGAAAAGAACTGTTTTTAAGTAGTTCAGCAGCACCTATTCACATATACAAAACTACAAAGACCTCATACAGATGAATTACAAATCATTCTTATCTATTCATGAAAGCAGGTCCATTAAAAACATTCTAATTGACAATATGTTTTGGTCTAGTTTGAAAGTAACAAAATTGCATATATGTATGCAGTTTAAATATAAATTAGACCAATTGGTCCTCGATACCCTTTCTGCCCTGAAATATTAGAATTCTATGCTTCTATAGAATTCTGAGATGATGAAATTATGATGACATCTACATCTAGGTAGTTAGGTGGCACAGTGGATAGAATGCTAGACCTGGAGTCAGAAAGACTTCTGTTCAAATGTGACCTCAGAAATTTACTAGCTGTGCAATCCTAGGCTAGTCATTTCACCTCTGCTACCCACACTTTCTTTATAAATAAAATACAAATAATAATAACACCTATGTCCCAGGATTTGTGACAGTCAAATAAGATTATAATTATAAAGCATTTTGCAAACCTTAAAGAACTATATAAATGCTAGCTATAATGATGAGGAAGAAGAAAAGGAGGAGGAAGATAATGATGATGATAATTTGAGGAAATAGAATGGAGGATGGAAGACCTACTGGGAGGCCATTGCAATAATCCAGATTGTTGATTATATTGTACATAGATAGATAGATAGATAGATAGATAGATAGATAGATAGATAGATAGATAGACAGATGACATAAAGGTCTATATCAAGGCAATGGCTGTTGTAAGAGAGAAGCTACAAATTCTAGAGAGATACTACAGAGGTAAAATCCTCAGGGCTTGCTAACTGATTATATGTAAGAGAAAGGAAAGGAAATAGTCAAAGATTTCAAGGTATGAGGCATGAGAAACCAGGTGAATGGTGGCATCAGCAATAAAAATAAAAAAAGTCTAAAAGAGCAGTTATGGGGGGTGGTGATAAATTTAATTTTCAACATATTTACATTGAGGTGCTACTAGGGTATTTTATAAGCAAATGGAAATGCAGGTGTTCAGTATGAAGATTCAGATGTGGGAGTCATCTTCATAGAGGAAGGAAGGAAAGAAGGAAGGAAGAAGGAAGGGAGGGAGGGAAGAAGGGAGGAAGGAAGGAAGGGAGGAAGGAAGGAAGGAAAAAACAAATGACTTGGTTTGGTTTGGTTTTTTAAATAAAAGAATTATAGGCCATAGAAACCAGATGGTTTTCTTTGTTGGTTCAAACTACACTCAAAATATTGGATAAGTTGTAGTATCTTGTGAGTATCTCCCTTGTTTGTATTCTTTTTTTAATACATAGGTAAGGGAAAATATATTTTGCCAGACTTTTAGCCCATAAAAATTTAATATGGTAGAGTCTGTGCTAAAAATTTCATAAAACTACTACATATTCATATTCTTCTTTAAATAGATATTGAATGTGGAAAGGGAGAGAGGAGAGACTTTTTAAGACTCATCAAAAATTTGAAGAGGCCTCTGGTATAAATCAACATCCTACTCCCACCCTAATTGGACCTTTCCAATCAGAAGTGTAAGTAGGGCCAACATGGCCAAAAGCAACTAGCAGGGGGATCCACTAATCCTGATTCAAGAAATTTGCAAAAACTTTGTAACCTTTAGAGACGGTGCAAAGATCCAAAGCAGATTTCTTTAACACAGCTTTTCTCAAGGAATAATGTTATGTTGCTGTATTTTCCTTCTCCACCACCTCCTCAATCCCCCCCCCCTAATAATCTTTTGCTCAGTTATTTATTCTAACTTTCTATAATTGGCTCCATGAACCCAGAGTCTTCTGAGTGGTGGGCTCACCAGAATATTTCCTAAGTAGAGCATTACTCTAAGTCTTTATCTAAAAAAGATTTTTAAAAAACTTAAAAAGGCATGAACCAATCAGCTCTCTGCATTTTTTTATGCTGCCTGCCTTCAGTCAAATAAATATTACTAGATGACTGCATCTGGTCATAATGCAGCAGTGCATTACTCTAACTCTTCATTAAAGAATCTAACCAACCAGACTCCTCCACTGGTTTTATACTTTATAAACATGCTGCAGGCATCTGATCATTTGATGGATCATACTGCAAATCCTTGGAATGACTTCCTTCATTCTTAAATAAATTCGAGATGGATTGACAACATACCACTTTATAATAACTAATATTTAGTGGAGCAGAACATGTGCCTCTTATTCTGAAGTTCAGTGTTATAAATGTAAAGGCTGTGTGTATGGTATGCATGTGTGTCTATTTTTATATCTATATAAAGGTATGTATGTATATGTGTATATACACACATACACATATATACATGCATGTATATACACAATGTTAAGGATGAAGCTGGCAGAAGAATGCAGAACAAACACCTACCTCCTTCTGTAGAAGGCACCCAGGTAGCATTAATAGCTTCACACAAACTTATGTCTGGCTATTGATCCCATTCTCTGTGTCATCGGTCTCAGGGAAATTAGGTCAGAAAATACAAATGGCTTAATGCAAACCAACCCCACAACCTGAAAAAAAAAGTTGACATATGCCCATGTCCTTCCAGTGGCACCCAATGCAGGAGTCTCATACAACTATGAGGATATAGATAGTTGGGTTGTTGTGGAGTAATAGTACCCTCTCCTACTCCTCTGAATTCCAATAAGTCTTGGTAGAGCGATTTGCATTCTGCCTGACATAGTTCTTACTTGCAGGTCTGTACTTAGGGCAGAGCCTTTGACTCAAAGCATGGAAATTTAAAGGGTGCAAAATGTATACCACATGGGCTCCTCGACCCACCCTGCTCTTCCCTAGGGCATCTGTCCAGCAACAATCTTAGGTGTCCTCAGGTCCTCCCCTAGGGAGGCTAATGCCCTGAGATCTCTGTCTTTCCTGTATACCATGGTAGCACATGATATCCCCCAATGGTGCTGGTGTCTGTGGTCTTTTCCATCAATAGAGCAATGTCTCAGGATTCTCTCCTCTGGAGCCAGTGTTGGAATTGCCCCCTCTCTCCCCCAAATCAGCTTGGTAATGTATTTAGTGTTGCTTGTCCTTGCAAGGGACCGAATTACTCATTGTGGTTCCGTTTATTTATTGTTACCTATTTTATTCCCCTACTCAACTTGGAGATCCAACAAGGAAAAGACAATTTTACATTTTCCTTGGCATCCACCCTAGCACCTAGCATGGGGCTTTGGCTGTTACAGGTACTCAATAAATCCTTCTTGAACAATTAGAGGAATGAATGAATTGCATTTAACAAGAACACTGAACAACTCTGTCCATATCATATAGGGACAGACTGGGCAAGATGATAAGAACACTTTAGTACCTATGTTAAGCCAAAGTTCAGCAGTAACTCCATTTGATGAGTCGCAACATAATTGTGAGCAAAATCAACTCAGAATATAACTGCTCTACATGAAAGTGATAATACCAAAGAAGGAAATGGCTAAACTGAACTGTTTGGATATGGAGTGATTTCCACACTGAATGAAAACAGACTTGCTGTGGAAAACATTGGTCATCTTGCTTTGGGAGAAATTTCCCACTTCAGAACAACAACTCTAAATCTCAGGAAAAGTCTCTCTGGAGAAATATCTTCACAAAAGATCACTTCAAAAAGAATACATGAGTCCCTCACTTTAGATTCTTTCTACCGGAATCCAAGTGAGAATCCGGAGTCAGGGTAGATGATAAGGGAAAATAACTTCTCTAAGCGAGCCAGGAAAACCTCCATGACATGGGGCAATGGAGCACAAAAACAAAAAACAGATTCTCCCATAAGCCCAAATGCCCTCTAGAAGCTGGTTAGGCTGAAGTAATTTCACATGAAGATTGTCTTAGTTATCCTCCTTCCCCTAAAATGATACATGGTTAATAACCATCAAAGGTGGTACTCCTAATGTGTATACATAGTAACGATTATGTGTAATTCATGTGAATAAACTGGGGCTGTAAAATGCTAATCTCATTCTGTTTTCTTACTTGTTCAACACCAAATGGACCTTAAAAGGCAAATGTAATACTATGTTATTACAATGTAAATAATGAAAAGATATTTCATAACCCTTGTAGTCTGGTGAGTCACTCTGAATCCTGGCTCCGCTGTTTGGTGCTAGATTCACTTCTCTGGCTTTACCCTTGGGATTTCTTTAGGACGTGCCGAAAAATAATAGTTTACTTATTTATGCAGACTTGTGATTTTGTCAGTCTCAGCAACTCTAAGTGTAGAAAGACATCTATAACTTTTAGTGAGAGAGTTTTTACAAAAGGGTAAGCTCATTGAGCCACCCTGATCCTGGGCTATCTAACTTTGGATGAGTTTTTCAAGAGGCTCCTCCACCCCATTTTTCCTCAAAGAGAGGTTAAGTGACTAGCTCTCGGTCCTATAGCTAATATATCTCAGAGTCAGAACTTGAACCCAGGTCTTCCTGGCTCCAGGTTCAGTCTTCTATCCATTGCACCATGTTTCTTACAATAATATAGATTTCTATATGATGCTTTTAGATTTACAAGGTTCTCTGCTCACAATTGGCCAATGAAGTAGGTAAGAAAGACGTTGTTGTTGTGGAGCTGTTCAACTGTTTCAGTCTTGTCCACCTCTTCATGACCCCATTTGAGGTTTTCTCAGCAAAGATACTGGAGTGGTTTGCCATATCCTTCTCCAGATCATTTTACAGATGAAGAAACTGAGGCAAACAAGGTTAAGTGACTTGGCAAGAGTCACACACCTAGTAAAATGTCTGAGGCCAGAGGAAGTCCAGATGAATCTTCCTGACTCTAGGCCTGGCATTATCCACTGTACCACTTAGCTGCCCCAAGACAGGCAATTTCATCCCCCTTTTACAGAGGAGGAAATTGAGATTTGGAAAAGTTAAATGCCTTGCCCAGTGCCATATAGCTAGTAAGTATCAGAACCAGGATTTGAAAGCACATGGTCCTGTGCATTTCCACTATCTAAAATAACTCTGACAACGGCACTACATTGTGACCACAGCAATTACGTTGCATGATAGGATTTACTTTTGTGGTTTTCCTTTCTGAAATTAGTATGTAATTAAGGTCACTTATTTTTCCAAATCATTCACTGCATATTTTACTCTAAAATTAAGTTAGCTAAGATAATGGTTTTCCAGTCTGATTGCTGTGGGGGAAAAGGAAAACGGAAAGATTAGGGAACTACAGAAACAGTCTCTTCAGTTCTCTTTCACAATGAATGTAATATTTGAATACATTATCTGCTTTACTTCTACTAAATACACTCCTACGTATTTTCTCAGGAAATGAAAGATGTTTGAGATTCTTCTCACATTATATAAAAACACCTAAGGACATCAGATTCTATATCTCATATCCCTTCTTATGAATCCTTGAATTGCGTCAGAAAGTTAAGTGCAGGTAACTCAGAAAAAAAGAAACTGAGGAAAATTCTAAAAGATGTTGCAAGCCAACAGATAACTAATTTGCATTACACACTTAAAATGTGCTAAAATAAATCAGAAGAAGGAGAATCTCAAATGATCATTCGGCCCAATGCTCTGCCTCCAAGCAAAATGATATCTAACCCCTTCTCGTTAGAGAATTGCCTAGAATTAAATAACTGCACTGCAACATCACAGTAAAACAATTCAATAAGGGAGAGAATTCACAGTAAGTTATACATTGCCACCATGCTGATTCAGGCCCCCATCACCTGACACCTGCCCTATTTTAGGAGCCTACTGCTTGGCCTCCCTAGTTCAAGACTCTCTCCCATCTATTCCATCCTACACTCAATTATCAGAGTGATCTAAAACTATAGGGTTCAATATGTCATCCCCTATTCAATAAATTCTAATGGCTCCCTATTACCTCCAACATCAAATATAAAATCTTCCATCTGGCTTTTATACCTATTCATAACCTGGCCCCTTTTTCTCTTTCCAATCTTTTTCTATCTCACATCCCTCTACTTATTCCACCATCTAGAGACTCTAGTCTCCTTGCTGTTCCTTGCAAGAAACTCCATCTTCCAAATTTGAGTATTTTAAATGGTTGTCTTCCACGCTTGGAATTCTCTTGCTCCTTACCTCTACTTAATGTCTTCCTTCATATCTCAGCTAAAAGTTCACCTTCTGCAAGAAGCCTTTCATGGTCACCCTTAATGCTACTACCTTCCCTCTGCGATTATCTCCAATTTACCATGTATGTAGATTGTTTTACATAGTTTTTTTGCATGTTGTCTCCCCCGTCAGATTATAAGCTTCTTGAGGGAAGAGACTTTTTGCCTTTTATGTATCCCCAGTGCCTAACACAAGGCTGGGCACATAATAGGTAGTTAATAAATGCTTGTAAATCCTCAAAGAAGTGCTGAAAAAAACCCAAACTCATCAAAACACTGAGTCTGGTAACATGGTTCATATAGAGTGAAGTGTTCACAATTTAAGGGATATTATTGAATAGGCCAAATGGAAGCACAAAAAGGGACCCTAGCAAGGAAATAGAAGTAAAGCAATGGTGGACTACACAAACCTTATGTCTAACTTACACCGAAATACACAGCTTTTCCAACAAAAGAACACAGTAAGATCAAGAAAGATGTTTATTTTTCCCAATGTCTCCCCCAGCCACATTTCTGGGTTCAATGCCAAATTAGCAAGGAAAGGCACCCAATAGTCAAATTGCCACTGTGGCAAGTCACTCTTTAGTGAAATTAGGAATGACTGGAATGTACTAACCATAGAAAAGTACCATAGAACAGACAAAAAGCCTGCCTTTATCTCTTTCTAGTCTCTTGGCACAGGTCCTCCATTCTCCCCCTCATGTTTCTCTTTTCCGGTATCTTCACATCTCTAAAGGGAAAGCCCAAGCAAAGGAAGGCAATCAAGCCTGCAAAGTGTATCTGGATGGGAGTGAGTACATTGTAATGGATAGAGACATTTGGCTTACATTTTTAATGGGCATTCTCAGCATTCATTCCCAGAAAGCAGATGCAGCAATCCACAATGACTTTCTAGTAAGAATTGAAAGGGGGTAGACATTCATTGGTGGAGTACCCACATGAAGGAAATAATGTATTACACTGAGCTGGTAATGATCAAGTGACTGAGATGGAAGTATTTTATATTCTTATGCCAATAAGGGAAATAAATCAAAGGATATTTTTATTGAACCTTTTCAAATACAGTAGCTAACATTCACCAATCATCAGCAAATTAGTAGATGATGCCTTTTTAACTAATGGGTCATGTCTTCATTAAAAGTTGATGAGCACATCAGAAAGTGCTTGTTGAGCTAAAAAAAGGTATAAATTGTGTTTTGGTATACTTTTTATTCTGAGAGAGCTTTTCTTTTGTTTTTGTTGTAATTGTTTTCATAGGATTTCAGAATACGTACAGTATTGACTGGTCAGTTCTTATCCCATATGAGAAGTAATCCCCTATACAAAATCCTCCACCAATACATATGCAGATTCTGCTCAAAAACTTCCAGTTACGGGGAACTCACTACCTTTCAGCACACCCTGTTCTATTTCTGAACAGTTGCTGTTTGTTGTTCTTGTTGTTGTTGTGTCATTTCACTCATGTCTAATTTTTTGTGACCCCATTTTGGGTTTTCTTGGCCAAGATACTGGAATTCTTTGCCATTTCCTTATCCGGTGCACTTTCCAGATGAAAAAACTGAGTCAAAAAGGGTTAAATGACTTGCCCAGAGTCACACAGCTAGTAAGTATCTGAAGTCAGATTTGAACTCGGGAAGATGAGTCTTTCTGACTCCAGGTCTGGCACCCTATCCATTGCTCCACCTAGCTACTTCGACAGTTTCAATTATGAGCAATTTTTTTCTAACATTGAGCCAAAATCTGCCTGTACGCTACTTTCACCCACTGCTCTTATTTCTGCCTTTTGGTGGACAAACAAAACAAGTTTAATTCCCTCTTTCATTCAGCAGTTCTTTATATATTAGAAACCAACTTTCACGTTTTCCCTCCTATCCCAAGTCTTCCCTTCTCCACATTAAACAGCTCCAGTTCCTTCAATACATTTGCATGGTATATTCTGCAGTCTTCTCACCATCATGGGTTCCCTTTACTGGACATATTTTAGCTTACCTGTTTCTTTTATTAAAATGTGCCTTCTAGAACTGAATGTAACACTCCAAATGTGGTATGACCAGGTGAGAGAGCACAGCAGTAAAAACTCCTGCATTCTGTTTCCATCAATACATTCTAAGATTGCATTAGCAAGACACCTATAAAACTTGTAGACCACTAAAACTAAAAAAGATTTTTGGCAAATAACACAACTTCTCCATCCTATACTTCCAAAGTTTGTTATTATTTTTTTATCCAACCATGGGTATTTACATTTTCCCCTATTAAGATATATAATACTACATTTGGTTCAGTGCTCTAGCTTGTCATTATGCTTTTGGATCCTGATTCTGGCGTCCAATGTTTTAATCATCCCTTTTAGTTTTATGTCATGAGACTGAGCGGAGGGACTATCTTTGACTTCCTCTTTTATCCCCTGTATTCAGCACAGTGCCTAGCACGTGAGTCATTCAATAAATGCTTATTGACTATGTCAGATGCAAATTTGAAAGGAATTCAGTTGATTCCTTCTTCTAAATTATTGACAGATCATTGTTGAAGAGAACATAACCAAAGGCATAACTATGATACTCCAATAGCAACACCCCTCCAAACCAACATGAATTAATTCACTCATCACTAGTTCTGAATCCTTACACTTAATAGTCTTCAAGTCAAGTTAGGTAAATAATCATTTAGGTGCTTCCTACAAGTACCGGGGACTTCCTTCAAGGAAGGAAGCATAATAGATATATCACTAGATCAAGACTAAAGGTATCAACAAAGGCAAAACTTGCAAAGCTATGGGGGTGGGAAGATATATAATCATCATATTTTACAGCTTAAAGGAATTTAAAGATCATTTTCCAGATTAAAAAAAAAACTAAGGCAAGTCTGTGGTCACATGGTAATAGGTCTTATCTACAACATGTGAGCATGTGTACTTGCACTGACCATTTTGATGCCTTTAACCCATTTATAACAGCATCACTTCTTCTTAAGATAGAAATATAGAATGTGAGCTCCTTAAGGATATGAACTTTATTTTGTCATTTTATCCCCCAAATCTAACCTACACAATAGGGGCTTGATAAATGCTTTTTGGACTGCAGTAAAAATTTAAAGTGAGCTCATTCCACTAAACCAAACAGTCCTAACCCTGAGCAACCCAAATGCTGAAATATATATTCACAAGCTTCTTAAATAATGATGCGATTTGCTCCTAGAGGAAGCCTGCTGAGTCATTAAAATCTACCCCAAATGCTTAGTTTGCTACTGTTTGCACAGTGGATGTTCAGTAAAACACTTGCCTAATAGTCAACTAATGCATTTTTGGTTGATTTTGAAGTGGTGAGAAATAGAAACTTCAACTTCACAACTAACTTGGGAAAGTGTCATTCTGTTCATAAACCAACATACAAGATCTTATTTCCTTTCAAATAGTAAGGATGTCAATTTACCAAACAGAGGTAGGTTAGGGGATGGATGGGAGGAAAAGAGAAAAATCACAACCATTGTTCAGGGAAAATCTGATCCATTTTTCCATGTGTTCCCATATATTGTTTCAAAAAGAGTAGCTGAATCGTTCAAATAAAGAGTATCTCAAATGTACATCAAGAAACAAAAAAAAGGTCAACTGTGTCCCACCATAAAACTATGAAAAGGTTTTTGTCTTCACTTTCGCCTTTTGTGAATGTTACTGAAGTGAGTTCCTGTTTAAAGTGCATCTCCCAATCAATTTCTTTTATTTGCAAATACCAGTTTGAATGGGCCTTTTATAGCTGATTAACTTTTGTCAAGTTACTTCTCATATTTAAACATAAGACTAAAAATGCATAGCATCTACTCAATTTTATTTTCTTTCCCTCATGTCCTACTTTCCTACAAGCCTTCTATCTCCAACCACAGCAGTACAATGAGCTGTTGAGATTTAATCACAGATGCTTCTGTTTGGCTTAATTATATTTGTCATTTCTCCAAAATATTGAAATAAAAAAGAACAAGAAAAACATTTGAAAATAGGAGATAGAAAACTGACTCACTGACTTTGTCAAAAAGTCAACATGTTAAATATGTTGCAAATATAAATCTATTTCATTACCATTTTAATTAAGTGTAACGAATAATAATTAACAAATGACATTTCAAATTAATTTCCTCAACTGGAAATAGCCTGATGGAAATCATTGTTAAATCTAATTCTATCCACATTCTGGTCTGGTTCCAGCCACCCTTTCAAAAGCAATGACCTTAAACTAGGCATCATCAGAGACATTTGGATTCTTTAAGTATATTATCATGATTACTAAATTATTCATAATAATTACTACTAACAATAATAACAAACAGTTTCTTCCACTAAATTCCTATCATGTGACCAGGAGGCTCTATGAGGCTATCAGGGAAGTAATCCCCCCATTAAACTTTAAAGGCTTTGAGTAAAGACTATGACTCCTAGGTGAATTCAGAAAAGTTCATCACCAAAAATTTAGCAAACATATGACAAGGTCAGGTTATTTTTTTTTCCCAAAGCAATGCACTTGATTTTTGAAGGGGTTGAATTCTGTACCAAGAGAGGGAGAACTCCCATTGATGGAATTTCTGATCTTTTGAAGCATTAAAACAATAAATGACACTAATTTGTATCAAGAGAGACAATATGGTAGAAAAGTAGGGTATGGGCACCTAAGGTCAAATTCCATCTTTTGTGTCCAATAATCACGTACAAGTCTCTTGCCCTCTCTAAGCCTTAATTATTTTGTCCATAGAAAGGGAACTGAAAATACTTCTATCATTTATCTTAAAAGGCTATATTGTGTAGAAACTTTTTTTAATCTTAAAGTCATGTGTGACTTAATTAATATACAGTAAGGTTTGATTTTCAAAACATCTTCACATCTATTCACTAAGGTAATCATCATAAAAATCCTATGAGGTCATCATGGCACGTATACATTTGAGAGATGAGGAAATGAGCTGAGAGAAGTTGGAGGTTCAAATGAGATGATATATGGAAAGAGTTGTATAAACTTTAAATCAACATGTAAAGGTTAGCTCTTATTACTACTGTTATTATAAGTAACTTTGCCATAGTCATAGGGCCAGCAGGAGATAGAGCCAGGACCTGAAGCCAAATTTTCATGATTTTAAATACTTATGTGGCCATAATGTCATGCCAGAGTTTGCAATTGCTGTTTTCTAAGAATAACTTCTCCTATTTGCAATGCATATTTCATCTGCACAGTCTATAATGGGCAAGCTGCTTTGTGGTCATAATAAGTAACAAATATGTTTCAGAAATACTCTCGTACATACTAATTTTGGAACACATTATCAAAGCACTTAAAGAGTAAATTCTAAAGCTAAAATTAAAAAATCTTATGCCTCTTAAGTCCTAGACAAGTCATGGCAAACCAAAAGCTTAGGAATTCCATTCCAAGACCCTAGATTTCAATATTACTACAATGATTTTCCAGTGCCTTCATTATCTCAAGTGGTCTAATCAATTTCTCTAAAAAAAAACTTATTTCAATTCACTTTAATTTTAAAAAATACATATTTTAGTACTTTGAGGGGCAGAATTAGAGAACAGGAAATTCTTATGAATATAATTTCACAATTAGATCTAGAATTGGAAGGAACATTAGAGACCATGTAGCCCACTGTCCTCATTTCACACAAGAAGTAAATATTGGAGACAGTATTTGAACCCATGTCCTCTGACTCCAAAGTCAGTGCTCTTTCTACTCCACCATATCACTTTCCTATAGATTTAGCACTTATAGTACTTGAATGTTCACAAATAAGAGCTGGCCCTTTTCTATAGTTTTGCCAGCCAAGATCACATTGGTGCTTGGTTATTTCTTTGTAAACCCCACTCAAAAAGCATCTTCTCTACCTTTAGCACTCAGATACTAAAGCACCAGGATGCCAACACTCACCTTTAAATGAGTCATAGGTCAGAGGAAGGACATAAAAAAAGGAGGTCTTCCTGGTTCCCAGGATGGCACTATATATCTACCATGCCACACTGTCTCTCTCATTTAAACCACAGCAAATCTAATTATTTAACAAGTCATATTTGGAATTGAAAAATTAAGGATCTATAACTGAATCTCCTTTCTTTTTCTGTTATAAATAGGTCAAAGAAGCTAGTCATCTTTCTGCAGTAATATCTTTTTTCATTGAGAATCTTGCATCAGAGTTAAAGGCAATCCTATGCCTCTGATGAAGCCTCAGCAAAGAGGAATACTCTACCTTCTGAATAAGGGAAACACACCATGCCTTTAATGGCACTACATCAACATCTCCAAGTGCCTCTCAGCATCGCTGTATACTTCTCTCTCTACTTCTCTCCATTCCTCATTATTCATATCCCACTCCATGACTTCCCCTGCCCTTTCCTCTTTTCCCCTGTCTATACTGCAGCCTTATTAATGGGAACCATAAGCACCATTGAGCCCTCATTCTGAAGGAGAATTAAGAGTTACTTCAGGCCATTCAGATCTCAACCTCAGGACTAAAGAGGCTGTTTACCGCTTTCCTAGAGTTAAACAAACAGCTTATGTATTATATCCACTCCTACTTCAGAACTAATGCTATGCATAACATCAAATAACTACTATCTAATCTGGCTACTCTGCAAGGGAAAAGGGAATAGGCGTTCCCCCACTATAGGACCTTCTCCCTAACTCCCACAGAGCTGGAACAGAGACACCAAATAAGCTGGGCAACTGAGCAAATCATAGCTTCTCAGAGCCTCTTCATCTCTAAATGGAGCATGTTGGATTAGATGTCCTCCAAGGGTCCCTTCCAGTTCTGAATCTCTGATCTGAGAACTCCAAAATATCAGAGCTGATATAAATCTAATCTTAGCAACATTTCCTAATGGCCTCATTCTGCAGGGATATGAAGAGTTTCCTCAGGGCTCTTGAATCTCAACACCCCAATCTAGTCACCTTGAAATTTCTAACCTGTAATCTAGAACAGGGCTTCTTAAACGTTTTCCACTCTTGACCCCCTTTTTTGCTTTTTGGCAATGTTTGTTGGGATTGTATGGCTTGAGGGCATGCCCAGTGCAAAGTGTGCATGCATTGTGTTCAGAACCACAGCTGCAGTGAAGTTGCCCCATGCTATATGGTCGAGTGATGCCAGAAACACCTCAGATTCATTATGCATTTGATTTTTAATTAATTTTTGGTCATTGTGCATTCAGAAACCTTTTACTATAGCCAAATTTTTCATGACTCCATATGGGGGTATGACCCATAGTTTGAGAAGTCTAGAGGACTAGACTTGAAACTCTTGGTTTCAATTTCATGCAAGTCATGCATTCCCATACCTTTCAATGAAGGCAAGTATCTAACCAAGTTGGATTCAACTAGCGCTACTAATTTCACTTGCCTCAGAAATAGTACACCACTCCTATGAAACTGTTAAGTTCACCTTGAATCTAAACAATTACAAATGACTGAATCCTCCATCCCCTATTTGATGGGAATGTTATTGTTCTTTTCAAGGCATACAGTGGGGTCCCTACCTGCTACAACTTAAGGACAGGGTGTTGAGCTTAAACAGATAGTTGCTGTAAAGGAGAACAGAAACATGGGACAAACAACCTCACCGACTACCCACAGAGGCAAGCAAAAAGGAATGAAAAAGGAGGGGAAAGTTGTTTTGTTTACAGATCCAGTCAAGCAGACATTCTATTGAGGTGCTCTTCATAAAAAGTTGGAAGGAACTTCAGAGACTGTGGTCATCCAAACCCTTCATTTTACAAATGAAGAGATTGAGGCCCAGACAGGCTAAGTGCCTTGCCCAAAGTCACATAATCCCAGAGCCAGTGCTTTCCCCCACTGCCTCCTCTATGTCAATACTGTATCTTAAGAAGGAACTACAGATGTATATGATCTGCTCCTACAATTAAAGAGGATGAGGAAAGTGAGAAAGATTACCCTGGAGGACTGTGCATCCCTCTTGAATACACCAAGTTTATCTTTATCTCCATCGCAAAAGCCTATCTTTTAAAAACCCAATGTTGTCCCATGATGTCATAAGCTAAGAATCCTGGAATGGCACTATCTTGAAAGATAGTGCAGATAGCCCAAAGGCCAGTGGAAATAGCTATAATGGGTCTAAATGTGTTCCCTCATATTAGCAATAATAACATGTGGCTAAGCAACATAAAAGATAGTGAGGATATATATGACAGTAAGAGGGAGCGGACAGGTCATAGAGTGAGAGCAAGGGATAACTGGTAGACAGCTTGATATTACTCTAGTATATACTGTCAAAATATTTGGAAACACCCTGTTTCCCAGAGCTAAGGCCCAGCAAGCAGACTGTGCCCTGAGCTTGGCATAACAACAATCCTTTGAGCTCTGGATGATCTCACCCTCTGGCAAAGTGTATTGCTTTGACCAGTACCAGGTATTCACTGAGGGAGTTATGTTTCATGTTAATCAATAAGTGTTTAGTTGGAGCTCCCTCTATTTCCCAGGGATTTGAGTACCATCCATCACACCTTTTGACATATTCACAATCCTTGATTCTTATAACAGCTAAGTGAACCGAACCAGGTACTACACCGCTGTTCCCACAATGCTAACCCTGTTTCTGTTTGTGTCTGTGAGACAATCAACTTGGAAACTGTTCCCACAGGACACAGGATCACCTGCATTATCCACTCATGAGCATACCATGGGAAGGACTAAGAACGATTATGTCATGGTCCAGCCCACTTATGTATATAAAGCACTGCCTTTGCCCCAACATGTTAAGCCCACCTCCTCAAGAGGACTTCCACTTGCAAGCATTTCCTCACTTTGAAATTAAACTTCTGTTTGTGTCCTGACTCTCCTGTCTCTAGACTGCTCTGTTCAGCTCCGGCCACCCACAGGTTAGCGGCTGGTTCTGGTCCAGTTGACATTAAAAAATAATAAAAGACTAAGTACTCTTCACATTTTGCGTGTCAAGGACCCTGTTAGCAATTGTCTCATGAAGACCATGGATGGTCTTTGGAATGGTTTTTAAAGGCATAAATAAAATGCAGAGGATTATCAAGGAAACCAATTATATTGAAAAAGTGATAAGAATATTTTCTTTAAAGCTCATGGAACCCAAATTAAAGAATCCTGCCTAAGAAGAAGGTCTCCACTATGTTGGTTTTATCTTCTGTGGAGGATTTGTGGAAAGTCAAAGGCACAAACCGCTCAGATGAAGGCAGATGTAGGTTACAATTTTCAGTAGGAGAAAAAGTGCCCATATCAATCATTGATCCATTACTGTATCAAAGAGTGCCTGATAAACTGTGTTTAAAATGTTCTTTTTTTCCCCCTATTATACCTTTAATCCCCATTACCTAGCACAATCCCTTGTGCATATTAGGTACTCAATAAATGACTTTTGGGTTTGATACAAAATGTAAAGTGGTCTCATTACACTGGACCTGACAGTCCTAACCCTGAGCAACCAAAACACTAATATTTATATTAACAAGCTTATTAAATGGCAATATGATGTGCCCTAGGGGGAAGCCTACCTAATCTATTTATAGCTAATCCTATTAATCTGATACTTGAATAGGACATAAGGAAGTTCAGAGTCACAAACAGGAAAGCTTTGAAACTACTCTATTGTTTATTGTGTACTTTTAAATAAGAGGTATGAAATATTCACTTTCATATACAATCCTCTTTTTCTGTTCTTTCTATATGGAAACACTATTATTTGATGGTGTTTGTCAACTAAAATAAGGTTTGTTTAATAAACAAGTAAATAAATCAGAAACATTTGGATTCAGTTTACCACAAGATCCCAATTAATTGCCAGTGAAGTAGTCTCCTCTGCAGTCCACGCAAACAAAAAGATAAAGGCTCTTAATCTTTCCCTGGTTGCCAAAAGGCCTTCACTCCATCAAGTGAAACTAGAAATAAAAATGAGAAATACTTTTCTGACAAGTGAGTATAGACAATAAGACAGCCATCTCAGCAGGTGAAGCTTTTCTGACAAACACTAATAACAGCTATGCTGGTTGTATTTACTGCAAAATAACCCTGAGTTCATATTTTGAAACTTTTTTTCAGCATTCTTCATGCATTCCCTGCTTGGTCAACTGCCACTCTGTTGGCTGTCTGTGTTTGTTTTGGTCTGCCTTTCTGTCAACCCAAATCTCTTTCTGTACCTACGATATTAACTCCTGTATTTGTTCTATTCATGTACCATTCTTCCAATTTGCAATGTCCTCTGAACCCTACACCTGCATTCCATATTTATCACCTCCTTCAAGACTCAGATCAAAAATTACCTCTTCTAGGAAGTCCTTCTGCATTCATTATGTTGATTCTATGTTGGGTTCATGATACTTATTATTGCCTTGATATAGGTACTGCCTCTGCTGCTACAGCAAGTCACAATCTATCCATACATTCTCATTCTATAAAATTCTTATCCACATCTTTCCATAAATGCTTTCTAGTAGATCCATCCAACATGCTGATAACCCTAGCCTGGTTCATTTAATATTTCATGGATACCAGCATAATGCATGGGCTTTCCATCTATTATCCCTTGCTCTTATATCACCAACCCTCCTCTTTTACCAATCATACACAGAGCCGTGATAGCTTTTATAGCATTTCTAGTGCACAAAAATCACTCTTGGTAATATGTCATGGTCTATTTATATTTCTAATGTATCTTTCCGTTGTCCTTTGAGGTAACCTATAACTTGGACTCTTTAGAGATCTTGATGCTATATGATTCACTGCCATATAGAATTAACTAGAAATCATTGGTGCTAAAAAGATCAGTTTTGATAGCTTGAGATCATTCAAAGTCCTGCAAAAATCCCATCCATAATCTAGTCTAACGTCTCTTTCCTACTGTTCAATTATGGACTCAGTTCATTTTCATCAGTAGTTACAGTACAAAATATCTGTACAGATAGACTAAATCAACGGGTTATCTATCCAAATGCACATCAAAATCTAGATAATATGCATTGTTGATCCACTCTGTTTCTCCTGTTTGAGTTGATAGGTCAATCTTGTTTAGGTGATGGTAGACTGTATTAATTAGCCCTACCCAGTTCGTTCCTAATATCAGCATATGTAATGGTAAGAAGGGTGGGACTTTTTTACTGTTTTCTCTTTTGGAATGCTAAGATAGTCAATACCTTGCCTTCCAAATGTAATGGCAAGCAAAGTGAGACTTTTTGCTGTTTTTTTTTGTTTGAGTGCTTCTCAGCACTGAAGTAATCAAGTGCCTTTGATGAGTCTTGCCTTTATTTCTTTGATTGAATCAAGAGTCTTTGATGACCTGCTTAAGAAACAAGAAAGCATAGTTCACATGGGTTTGAGTCTATGGTTGTGACGCTTTCTGACTCTGAGAAGGGTACATAAAATCTGAGGTTGAAGTTTTGTTTTGGGACCCTCATTCACTGGAAGAGTGTCATGTGATTTGACGAGATGAGACTCTGGGTAGCAACTCTGGGTACCCATCACGGAACCCCCTGACTTTGAAAAACCCAGATGTTGTTGCTTCTCTCTCTGGTAACTGTGTATGTATTGCTATGGACAGATAGAAGCCTATCTGCTGATTCATGTTATTTTGCTCTGTTATATAGTTTCTATTTCTATTTGCTCTGAAGTTCAGGGTACTGACTTTAAGTGAATGATATATGTATGTTTAATTAAAGTTAGATTGTTAACCCCTTAAAGTTGCTTTCCTTAGAAAAGCAGATCATAGAACCTGTGCTAGCAGCCCTCCTGTGTGCTGGTGTTACTGGTCTTACACAGTCACAGCAGTGGCAAGTAGCATTGTTGTTGCAGCATGTTCTGCAATTAATTTGCATTTTCCATTGTTAACAGCCTATTTTGTACTGTTTGCATGTGTTTTTTCCCCTCAACTAAACTGCATGTCTTTCAGATTGTGTTTCTTTATTGCAACCAACAATACTGCTTTACATGGTGTTGGTGCTTCTCCCCATCCTCCCCCCAAAGTGGTGAAATAGCTTTGAAAACCCAACAAAAGGGGGTAAAGTAAATGAAAATTATTTGAATTGAGGCAGTTCTCAGTCATTCTAAGGCTGACTTTATGTATCTACCTCCTGATAATCTAACTTCTCAGGTGCTTCAACGGACTAAGCCCTAATTCTAATATTTTGATTACATGATATACCCCAAGAACAACAAAAACAAACCAGAAACCACCACTTCTTAGAAAAATACTTAGAGCAGTGAGTGGATGTAACAAAGCAAAGTCTTGGAGATATTATCTTGAAATACACATACCCATACTTTCCCGTGCTATTTCATCCTATCATTACAGATTTATGCTTGTTGGATTTATGGATTTTTCTACTCAGTTTTTAGAGACTTGGGCCCTCTTTTACAGGTCTCCCCTTTTAGAGAAGTTTCTTTAAGCCTCTTGTGTAGTGTGTGTTTTATATTTTAATGTTTACTTTGTGTTTGTTTTTTATTTTTGTTTGAGCTTTGGGTTAGTCTCTTTGTTTGTTTGAGAGTGGAGGTAGGTTTGGTGGGAGGATGAGAGGAAGGTTCCTTTGTACCAATACAACATTTTCTTCTCCTCCACGAATTTAATACTATTCTTTGACATAAACCTGCCCCCAATCCAAAAGCATGAAGCAGCCGTCTGACTTCTGAAGCTAAATGCTTGAATATGGGCTGGAAGGAATCCCACAATATGGAACTGATAAGCACAACCCACCTAGAGAAATTGTAGGATAAGCTTAAATTAAATGGACTATAACTTGGTAAAGGCAGAGGTAAGCTGTTGAACTTAGGAAGATAAAGGTAATCTTCCAGGGGAAGCTTGGAAATAGCTTGGCCCAGGATTACTATAAGTTAAAATTATATCCTTATACTCCAAGGTATATATGTAAGACTGAAACATGTACACAAAGCTATCATCAATACACCACACATGAACTGTGGCCCCTGGTACCCAAGCTATGGGACCTAAAATGTGTAATCTAGTCCAGGGCTGCACAGAAATGCTTGTACACTCTAAAAAGAACATTCAAACCAAATCGAAGGAGAACTAGAATTCATTCATTCATCCACCAAACATTTATTACGCACCTACCATGTGTAGAACACTTCACCATATGTTCCTGGACATATGAAGTTTAGAAATGACATAGTTCCTGTCCTTATAAGACTTCCATGTGACTATAGAATCCTAGGATTTAGAACTGAAAGAGACCTTGGAAAGAATCTAGGCCAATCCCTTCATTTTACAATTATGAAATCAGAGACCCAGAGAAACTAAGTGACTTACCCACATTCACACAAGTAGCAAAACTGGAATTCAAACCCAAGTCTTCTGACTCCAAATTTACTGCATTCCAATATACCACACCACCTAGTCAAGTCATAGCCCAAGTGTTCTATGGTATCTATGGTGAGCCTGAAGGGACAGAGATATCCCCTGGTCCTGTATTGGCTTAAGTCCCCATTCCAATCCAATCTCTGAAGACAGAGCCAGAGTATCTTATCAGATTTCTCAACAGACAGCCTCCCAAAGATATTTAGGCACCAGAGACTCCAACCAGCCCATGGGCTCTACAAAGTCATGTTTTAAATTTCTACTTATATTCTCAATAATTTGGAACCATTTGTCAGTCAAAATTAAATTATAGGCAGCCCATTTATGGAATAACTGATTAGCCAACCTTATTAGCATGAATCACAAAATCTCTCCTTGAGGCTGTTGGGTTTCTAAAGAAGTTCAACATGTTCTTCACCCTACTAATATGAACACCAGATCACAGCCATCGTAAGATGGAAATTCAACAAGCTTTAAGCTTTAATAGCCTAAAACCGAACTAAGACTTTTAGGACACCCTCTATGTTAACCATCCACGGCTTAGCTCCCCCCAGCACCTGCATCACAAGCAAAACCCTTTATTAGGAGATGTGTCTATGTCATCAAAGGAAATGCAGGGATAAACAGAATGGTACTTAAGATCCTCATTTGTGGAGAGAGAAAGGCAAAATACACCTCGGGACTCATCAACAGTACTGTCTGATAGCAAACAAAATAAGAAATCTCACTTAAGAGTTAAACAGAAGTATTCAGACTCATCTTTCCTCATCATCAATAACCTATTTTCTTGAGCGTCTAAGTACACAGAACTCTATTGGGCTTCTAGGGAAACTAAATAGAGGCTAATCAAAAAACATGTTGGGTTCCACACTTTACAGAATGTCTCAGAGGGAAAAAGCCAGAATCATCAGACTCCATGGAAGCATGATTTATATAACAAGAGCTCCATTTCCATGGAGTTTATGGATTGCCAGACAAAAAGGGGATATTATGGACCCTGAGAGCTCTGTTAAGAGGAGATTACTGACTTTTTTCCTTGATGGTATTAATATAGTATTATATTTTATGTTGGGGGCAGCTAGGTGGCACAATGGATAGAGTGCCAGGTTTGGAATCAGGATGACTCACCTTCCTGGCTTAAATCTGGCCCCAAACACTTCCTGAGCAAGTCACTTAACCCTGTTTGCCTCAGTTTCCTCATTGTAAAGTGAGCTTTAGAAGGAAATGGTAAACCACTCAGTATCTTTGCCAAGAAAATCCCAAATGGGACTATAAAGAGTCAGATACAATCAAAAAACAACTGAACAACAGATATTTTATGTTCCAACTTATAAAATCCACAGATTTTATATTTTAATATTTTAAAATATTTTATTTAATATTTTAATATAGTAATATTTTACAATAGTTTGATTTTATTAGATATTCTTAATGTTTTTAAAGGCAGTTGCTAAATTAACTCACCAATACATGTGGTTTATACTAATAGCGTGATACGTTATTATAGTGGAAGGAGCACTGAATTTGTAGTAAGAGGACCCAAGTTCCAGTTCTGATTTGGATGTTTACTAGCTGTATAACTTTGGGCTATACAATATCTGCATCTGTTTCCTTATCCATAAAGTAGTGATAATAAATGCATAAACTACTTCCCTCACAAAGCTGTTGTTAAGATCAAATGAGATCATGAATATAAAGTAGCCGGTAAATTAATTCTAAAGCACTATGTAAATGTTAGTCATCATCATCATCATCATCATTATTAATATAGTTCATAGTGTTTAATACAGTGCCCGGCACATAGTAGGTGCTTTAAAATGCTTCCCTCTTTCCCCTTCATGGCCATTCTAAGAAATCAGCCCAGCAATCCTTACAAGCAGGTCCAAGTAGATGAAGAATGTCTATTGCACAGATTGTGACACGGGCACAGTTCAGCCATCGTTGCCTGTATCATGACTAACAGTAGCTAACAATAATAGTTAACATTTATGTAATGGTTTAATGTTTATAAAGCACTCTATATAAATTATCTCATTTCATCCTCTCAACAACACTAATGAGGTAGGTGCTATTATTTCCATTTTTTAGATAAGGAACCTAAGACTGTGGGAGGTTAAGTAATTTGCCCAGCATCACATAGATAGTAAGTATAGGAATCAGAATTTGAACTCAGAGCTTCCAGATTACAAGTCCAACATTCTATCCACTTTACCATCTACTATAGTGTATATAGATAATAAGATGGACCCAGGAATGAACAGGAGGAAAGTGGGCTGGATAACATTGGAGAAACTATGTGGTACTTTCAACTATGCCAGCCTGTTCCCTGTCACAAAAAGTCCATTGGTTTAGCACCAATACCATACGACTTGGGATCATGGAACACAGTCACAAAAAAATTAAAATTAGAGGTGACCCAAAAGACAACAGAAAGACAAATGGTAAATCTAGGTAGGTTGAGTCATAATAAATGACTTTTGTCCTGCCATTGGACTTCAATGACTCAGAAAGAGAAAGTGAGGCTGATGACTTTGCACAACTCTGCTTCACTTGAATCCAATTCAAGAGCAAGTCATGACATCACCTGTGATGTCATTCATCTCTGCAAAAACAAATGATGAAGGACAATGCTCGGACACAAAAATTGTCATTAACTATCTCAAGGATACACATAACCAAGAAAAGGAGGTGACCTGGTCATGTAGCAAGAGAAAGAAAATGGATAAGTGATGTGCTGTGTGTATCCATGAAATATTAAAATAATCCAAGGAAGACTCCAGATACATCGGTTGGCTCATTTATGGATTATTTATGTAAATATCTGGGTAAGAATCCCACAGGATGAAAAGGACTGGATGGAGTTATAACCCATACTAGGAGAGTATCCACATCACTGAGAGCACAGATTCATCAATGTTATCAAAATATTAATTTTAACCTGAAAATAGGGGGTTATTTATTAACTGAGAATAGTTTAATCCACCCTTATTTCTCTGGTATCTATCTCTTATCTCCATAGTTCTTCTTCTTGTAGAGGATGGTTAAGAACAAATGTAAGAAGAAAAGTGGAAGGACATGGACCAGATACCGCAAAAACAAGAAATATTGGTCAAAAAGGAGAGGGGATGGTGGCGAAGGTATGGGGTAGTTGATTGTAGAGATGATAAAGATGGGGAAGACAACAAAAAGCAGAAGACATTGGAGGTGGAGGAGAAATAAAATCCTAAAGTCAGGGTGTGATCAGAAAGTATAATAAACAGCATAGTAGGCTATTAAAGTTCAACTGAATTAGACTGTGAGCTCCTTGAGGGTCTACAACATGCCTGCATATTTCCCAATGGCCTGGTTTCAATGGGCAATTGATAAACACCTGCCACCAAGAATGATCTCTCACCATTTCCCTGAGGGCTCTTCATATGTGCATTTGTTTCCCAAGCTCCTTTTTTGTGAGACCAGGTATTGTAAGACAGAAATTATTTCTTTAAATTAGAAGCACAGCTGATGGCAGTTGAAGAAAACAATTAAAACATCCCTGAAGAAATTTTCCAAAGAAGAAAAACAATGAATAAAATTACCTCTTTTTTAGACATATGCTTTATAAAGCTGTAGTTCAATTGTTGTTATGCTACTTATGTTCTTAACAATTTGGAACCATTTGTCAGTCAAAATTAAATTATAGGCAGTCCATTTATGGAATAACTAATTAGTCAACCTTATTAGCATGAATCACAAAATCTCTCCTTAAGGCTTTTGGGTTTCTAAAGGAATTTAACACCTTCCTCATTCCTCCAACGTGAACATCAGATCACGGTAATCAAAAGACCATAATTCAACAAGCATTTATTAAGCACCAACAACGGGCAGAGCATTGCACTAGGCACTGAGCAAGATGAGAAGCATAGATAAAACAAAATAATATTAAGTATCAGTTAAATAACACTTTAAGGTTTGCAGAGTGTTTTACAGGCACTTTGTTATATTCATCACCACCCTGGAAGTTAGGATGCTATTTTTATCTTCATTTTATACATGAAGGAATGAAGGAAGGAAGACATTAAGTGACCTGCACAGAGTCATACAAGTTTCTACTTATCCAAGGCTCTGGCCTCAGGTCTTGAACTCAGGTCTTCCTGACTTCGAGACTGCCAGCACTCAATCTACAATGCCACCTAGCTGCCTTCTGGACATTGCAGTCCTAGAATCATGGGATCATAGATTAAGAGTTTAATAGAACCTTAGAGGTTATCTAGTCCAACCCCCTCATTATAAAGATAGAGAAACTGAGGCACAGAGACATTAAGCAGTATGCCCAAGTTCAAAGTGACAGTAATTGGCAAAGATGAAATTTATACTCCAGTTGTCTGACTAGAACTCTTTCGATAAATAATACCAAATGGTAAGTGAATTTGAGAATTACAAAACAAAGTATAACAGCAGGTCCTGGGGGAAGATCTATTATAGAAGAGAATGCCAGAGAAGACTTCATGGACAAAGTAACATTTGAATTAGACTTCAAAGGATGGGTAGGAATACAACAGACAAAGAAGGGAAGGGAGGAAATTCTATAACAAGAGACGTATACCAGATGTGAGGAAAGGTACAGAATATGTTAAAAGGCACAGAGTATTCCAGAAGACCATAACTGATTTATTAAAGCTATATATTATACCAGAAAACCACCACAATCTACTATGAAATATGATATCTTTAGCTTAAGAGATAGAGACTAGACTTCTGAATCCATGGGTCTAGAGAACTCCCAAGTGAGGAAACTCCCTCCACCAATGCAAGTTGGAACCTCCTTTGTTACATATCATCTTAGTGAGTTGCCTAGCGCACTGAGAAGTTAAATGACTTGTCCAAAGTCACAATGATGTAGAACTTAACCCAGATCTTCTGGGCTTCAAGGCCAGGTCTCCATCCAGTAGCTTATACTACCTCTATGTTTTGCATTGGGCCTTTACTAAATTCAATCAGAGCTTTACTAAGCGAAGCTGACTAGTTTGTGCTTTGAAGTTTGCCAAACACTAGATGTATATTATCTCATTTTAGCTTCACAAGAACTCTATGTGAGAGGTGTTAGTATCTCCATTTTACAGATGGGTAAACTGAGAGTCAGGAGTGTTAAAGGACTTATCCATTGTCACATTGATAATATGTGCCAAAAGACAGGATTTGGCACCTGCCTTTCTGACTTCCACTCCAACACTCTATCCACTGTACCCTGCCGCCCATTACCTCACTTAGGAAAGAGTTCAGTGGCGAGCTATGTGATAAACATTTTATTTATAGCCCACAAAAAGCTTATTTTCCATGGCCATCAAAGCCACTTCTTCCAGGCAATTGGCAGAGTCACTACAATTCATCCATGTGCCCCAGTGATTCTACCTTCCAATGATAGTCAAAAGCTTGGCCAGGGAAGGGTAAACTCAATAAATTTTACATTTTCAATTGAATAAACCAAGGTCAGTAGTCTCAATTATTAACCATCATAATAATAATTTACAGACTATAGAATACGCCTGGCTTGGGAATGAGCCAACATGCACAAGAGGCAAGACCGAGGTCCAGAATGGGTCATTTCCCATCAGAATTCTAAGCAGTTCTAGGCATGGTATTTAATGATCATGGAAATAAGCTTTTTCTATGAACTGAAAATAATATACACACCATATAGAATAATAGATCTAGAGCTGTAAGGACTCGGAAGGTCATCTTGTCTAACACCCCCAAGAGAGGTGACATGCCCAAGGTCACAAAGATCGTAATTGGCAGCATCTGGATTCAAACCCACGTCTACCTACCCAAAAATTATAGTGTCCTTGACATTGTACGTATATCATTGTACCGTATCACCTCCATGGCTCAGGGTA